>NC_060193.1:18673419-18685919 GCF_021184085.1 Oncorhynchus gorbuscha
TAAGTAGCGTATGTACATCTATAATAACTGCTAGCATGTTCGTAGATACCATAGACTTCCAGGCATTGTGCTAACGCTATTTAGCGTCGGCTCATGAAACTACTGGATGCAGATATAAAAATGGTATCCACAGGTTCATCTGACTACGGGGAAGTAGAACCTCTTTAACTTATGGAGGAAGTCTCAACTGTAGAATAGGATATACAGTACAATGGAGTGACAAGTCCACGTTTCAAAACCACAGAATTGCTGTCCCCGCCCGTGACAAATTGCCACCTCAACATACAGCACGTCAGTACATGCCACAGAAATGACAACATCGAGGCAACAAGATCATCTAGAATCTGTAATGGCAACAGAGAAATCATGACGGAATTCAACAGAAACGCGTTTTCTGAGCTTTAATATAACTGAATATCAAAGCTTTTAAAAACCGATTTTCTGTCCCTCTCTTCATCTCTCCCCCCCTTCTTTTTCCTCTGACCGTCTGTCTGTCAGTGCCTCAGGGCATGGGCTGGCAAACACAATTTTCCAGTTGCCTAGACAATGCAATCAGCTACACCATTTCCGAGGGGACAATCACCAAGGCGATGTTGCCTTGGGATTACATCATTGCTACCAAAAAGAGATAGTGTGTGTGTGATGTGTGTGTGCATTAATATAGCCAATGTCTGTGAAAAGGACCTCTACGTTGAATGGGCAATCACTAAAGATCAAGTTACCACCCCCCTCATCCCTCCTTCTCTCCATTCCTCTGCTCTGTCGTCCCCCTTCTCTCTCTCTCTGTCGGGGTGTAAGGTTACTGCTGGCTCTAGACAGAGGGTCTACTGCTGCGCCCCACCTTTACCCCTGGGAAAGAGGGAGGGAAAATAGGGAGAGAATGAGGGGTGATTGAGAGAGAGAGAGAGAGAGGGAGAGAGAGAGAGAGAGAGAGAGAGAGAGAGAGAGAGAGAGAGAGAGAGAGAGAGAGAGAGAGAGAGAGAGAGAGAGAGAGAGAGAGAGAGAGAGAGAGAGAGAGAGGGAGGGAAAAGAGGGAGGGAGGAGGAGAGAAGGAAGGAAGAGTCAGGAAAGAGGAGAGTAAGTGCACACCTGCATGGTTTGTATGGAGGAGATACAGACAGAGCCTATACAGTATCAACAGTGTACAGTATGTACAGTATCCCGTCACACACACACACACACACACACACACACACACACACACACACACACACACACACACACACACACACACACACACACACACACACACACACACACACACACACACACACACACACACACACACACACTCTGAGCTGAGCCCAAGCCTGTCAGTATGGAGAGAGAAACCTAGGATGGCGGAATCAGATTCTCCACCCCTCCCTCATCCCTTCGCCTCGTCCCCTCCTAACCCTGAACCCTCTGGCCCCTGTCCCTCCCTCTCTATCGAACCCGTATAGGGGCCCCAACAGGGTCACAACTCCCCCTCTCTCCTGACCCCACAGGGTCTCTCTTCTCCCCCCAAATGAGCTCCTTATTGATGAGATGAGGTCATCGGCCATGAGGTCACACTCAGAGACAAGGAGGAAGGGAGGGAGAGAAAAAGAAAAGGAGAGAGAGGAAGGCTTTTGAATTTAATTGAAAGTGAGAGAGTGAGGGAAGAAGAGAGGGGGAACTCAAAAAAAGAGAGCGAGAGAGAGAGCAAAAGAGCAATCTATCCTGATTGCCTAGTCCCTTTTACATGCACATATTACCTCAACTACCTCAACTACCTCGTACTCCTGCACATAGACTCGGTGCTCTCCTTGTATATAGTCTCATTATTGTTATTTTATTGTGTTACTATTTCCTTTACTTTTTAACTCTAAAGGACTCGTAAGTAAGCATTGTGAAGTCTACACTCGTCGTATTCGGCGATTGTGACTAATACAATTTGATTTGAAGGGAATGAGAGAGAATTGAGAGGGAGAGAGAGAGGGACGGGTCTATGTTCCTCTGCATCTTTTTCACTGAGCACAGCTAAAAGCACCAGCTTGCCTTTTCAACAGGGCTGCTAGTTACACACATATCATCTAGGACTACAGGAACCCAGACACACAGCTATTAACCTATATACTGTATCAATACAGATAAAACACATTACAGCCACGTCACCACCACCACATTCCTCTGTGTGTGTGTGTGAGGGACAGCGAGAAAGAGAGCACGTGAGAGAGGGAAAATAGAGAATAAGCTCTTTGTTAAACCCTACTGTACTGTACTCACTGTAGTCAAGTCACTGCTCAGTGGAATGGCTCCTCCTTCAGCCCAGCTCTCTAAACTAGGAGAGGAAGATGTGTGTTTCAGAGGGAGGAAACCGTTAAGCCTGCTCTGCCTTCTCCACACACACACACACACACACACACACACACACACACACACACACACACACACACACACACACACACACACACACACACACACACACACACACACACACACACACACACACACACACACACACACACACACACACACACACACAGAACGCTGTCTGTCAACCTAACGTGCCCACAGATCAACAGCGCAGGTATATTGCTGATTAAGATACTAAATGTAACCAGATACAGACAGAGACAGAGATACATACACAAAGGGCCAGACAAGAGCCAGTCAAAGAAGAGCCAGCAGGACAAGAGTCGGCCAGACAAGAGTCGGCCAGACAAGAGCCAGTCAAAGAAGAGCCAGCAGGACAAGAGTCGGCCAGACAAGAGTCGGCCAGACAAGAGCCAGTCAAAGAAGAGCCAGCAGGACAAGAGTCGGCCAGACAAGAGTCGGCCAGACAAGAGCCAGTCAAAGAAGAGCCAGCAGGACAAGAGCCAGTCGGACAAGAGCCAGCAGGACAAGAGCCAGCCAGACAAGAGTCGGCCAGACAAGAGTCGGCCAGACAAGAGCCAGTCAAAGAAGAGCCAGCAGGACAAGAGCCAGTCGGACAAGAGCCAGCCAGACAAGAGTCGGCCAGACAAGAGTCGGCCAGACAAGAGCCAGCCAGACAAGAGTCGGCCAGACAAGATCCAGTCGGACAAGAGTCGGCCAGACAAGAGCCAGCCGGACAAGAGCCAGCCGGACAAGTGCCGGCCGGACAAGAGCCGGCCAGACAAGAGTCGGCCAGACAAGAGTCGGCCAGACAAGAGCCAGCCAGACAAGAGTCGGCCAGACAAGATCCAGTCGGACAAGAGTCGGCCAGACAAGAGCCAGCCGGACAAGAGCCAGCCGGACAAGAGCCGGTCGGACAAGAGCCAGCCAGACAAGAGTCGGCCAGACAAGAGTCGGCCAGACAAGAGCCAGCCAGACAAGAGTCGTCCAGACAAGATCCAGGCGGACAAGAGCCAGCCGGACAAGAGCCAGTCGGACAAGAGCCAGCCAGACAAGAGCCAGCCAGACAAGCTGAAAACAATGAAAGATACAGTAGATGAGGGTTGGAAAGAATACAGAAACAGAGAGGGAATACAGGAGAGACAATAGAGGAGAGACAATAGAGGAGAAACAATAGAGGAGAGACAATAGAGGAGAGACAATAGAGGAGAGACAATACAGGAGAGACAATACAGGAGAGACAATAGAGGAGAGACAATACAGGAGAGACAATAGAGGAGAGGCAATAGAGGAGAGAAAATAGAGGAGAGACAATAGAGGAGAGACAATACAGGAGAGACAATAGAGGAGAGGCAACACAGGACAGACAATAGAGGAGAGACAATAGAGGAGAGACAATACAGGAGAGACAATAGAGGAGAGACAATACAGGAGAGACAATAGAGGAGAGGCAACACAGGAGAGACTATAGAGGAGAGACAATAGAGGAGAGACAATACAGGAGAGACAATAGAGGGGAGACAATATAGGAGATACAATATAGGAGATACAATAGAGGAGAGACAATATAGGAGATACAATAGAGGAGAGACAATACAGGAGAGACAATACAGGAGAGACAATATAGGAGATACAATATAGGAGATACAATACAAGAGAGGCAATAGAGGAGAGACAATAGAGGAGAGACAATACAGGAGAGACAATATAGGAGATACAATATAGGAGATAGAATACAAGAGAGACAATAGAGGAGAGACAATAGAGGAGAGACAATACAGGAGAGACAATATAGGAGATACAATATAGGAGATACAATAGAGGAGAGACAATACAGGAGAGACAATAGAGGAGAGACAATAGAGGAGAGACAATACAGGATATACAATATAGGAGATACAATATAGGAGAGACAATAGAGGAGAGACAGAGACTAAGTGAGAGAGGAGTGATATATCGAGAGAGCTATAATGCGGTCGAAGTCTGTCAGCCCTCTCTTTAATTCCCACTCTTCATCTCAATTCCCTCTCTCTCTCTTTTTTTTCAAAGAGCCAGACTGCAGTATCTCAGTCTTCATAAGCATCATCCCTCCCTTCTTTCACCCCTCTCCCCCTTTCCTCACCCCTCCCTCATCTCCTCTCCCTTCCTCTCTCCCTCTCTCTCTCACCCCTCCTTCCCTCTCTCTCACCCCTCCCTCCCTCACTCTCTCTCTCACCCCTCCCCCCCCCTCCCTCCCTCTCTCTCCCTCTACCTTCTAGCCAGGTGCAGCCCAGAGGAGAAGACATCTCAGACAGATGATAATGTTTTTGTCCTGTCAGGCCCAGCAGGGTAGAATAGAATGGATCAGGGTTGTAGAAATAGATAGAACAGTATCTATCTGCAGTTTAACACCACAATGCCCTCAAAGCTCATCACTAAGCTAAGGACCCTGGGACTAAACACCTCCCTCTGCAACTGGATCCTGGACATCCTGACGGGCCGCCCCCAGGTGGTAAGGGTAGGCAACAACACATCTACCACGCTGAACCTAAACACTGGGGTCCCTCAGGGGTGTGTGCTCAGTCTCCTCTTGTACTCCCTGTTTACCCACGACTGTGTGGCCAAGCATGACTCCAACACCCTCATTAAGTTTGCTGACGACACAACATTGGTAGGCCTGATCACCGACAATGATGAGAAAGCCTATAGGAAAGAGGTCAGCGACCTGGCAGTGTGGTGCCAGGACAACAACCTCTCCCTCAATGTGAGCAAGACAAAGGAGGAGCTGATCGTGGACTATAGGAAAAGGAAGGCCAAACAGGCTCAAATTAACATTGACGGGACAGAAGTGGAGTGGCAAGTTCCTTGGTGTCCACATCACCAACAAACTACCATGGTTCAAACACACCAAGACAGTCGGAAAAGAGGGCACAACAAATCCTATTCCCCATCAGGAAAAGATTTGGCATGAGTCCCCAGATCCTCAAAAAGTTATACAGCTGCACCATCGAGAGCGTCCTGACCGGTTGCATCCCCGCCTGGTATGGCAACTGCAAGGCATCTGACCATAAGGCGCAACAGAGGGTAGGTAGTGCGTACAGCCCAGTGCATCACTGGGGCCAAGCTTCCTGTCATCCAGGACCTACATAATAGGCGGTGTCAGAGGAAGGCCCAAACAATTGTCAAAGACTCCAGTCACCCAAGTCATAGACTGTTCTCTCTGCTACCGCACGGCAAGTGGTACCGGAGCGCCAAGTCTAGGACCAGAAGGCTCTTAAAACAGCTTCTACCCCCAAGTTATAAGACTGCTACACAACTAAACATATCAAATGGCCACCCAGACTATTGACATTGTCTTTACACTGCTGCTACACACTGTTTATCTATGCATAGTCACTTTACAAATGACCTCGACTAACCTGTAACCCCGAGCATTGACTCGGTACCGGTGCCTCCAGTATTTACCTCGTTATTGTCATGTACATTTATTGTTTAACCTTTTGATTGATTCAATTTTCTTTACTTTTGTTTATTTGCTAAATATTTTCTTAACTCTTTCTTGAACTGCATGGTTGGTTAAGGGTTATGGGGCGGCAGCGTAGCCTAGTGGTTAGAGCGTTGGACTAGTAACCGGAAGGTTGCGAGTTCAAACCCCCAAGCTGACAAGGTACAAATCTGTCGTTCTGCCCCTGAACAGGCAGTTAACCCACTGTTCCTCGGCTGTCATTGAAAATAAAGAATTTGTTCTTAACTGACTTGCCTGGTTAATAAATAAAGGTAAAAAAAAATTTAAAAATTAAAAAGGGCTTATAAGTTATCATTTCACGTTAAGGTCTACACCTGTTGTTACTGGCGCTTGTGACAAATACAATTAGATTCTGACCTAGAGCTTTCAGAGCAGAGAAGCTCACTGCTGACCTGCACTCCTATACTCTAAGACAGCGTTTCCAAAACTCAGTCCTTAGGACCCCGAGGGGAGCACGTTTTGCTTTTTGCCCCAGCACAGGGGTCGCTGATTCAAATAATCAACTAATCATCAGGCTTTGATCATTTGAATCAGCTGCTAGAGCTAAAACCAAAACAGGCCCTCCTTGGGGCCCCAGGAAAGAGTTTGGGCAACACTGCTTTAAGACATATTACAGTATATAAGTCAGAGTATAAAATCCAGTTTTGGTAAGTGTGTATACGGTATGCATATGGACACAAATGCAGGGTTCGCAAATGTGCACACTTTGTGCAAACACACTCACAGCAACCTACTTTGTACTGCCGTCAAGAACCACCACATTGGAGGAACAGAGGGAAAAGTAACCCAGCTTTGGCATTACTGCCTTCAACACAAATAAATATTCCCAGTTATAGCGTGTACCAAAATATTGCACATGCCAGCTTGCTTTGGCTAAACTATCATGGGTGCTACTGTAGTTGTTATCCCACTACATTCTCCCTCTCTCTCTTTCTCTTTCCTTCTCTGTCTCCCTCCTCCTTCTCTCTCATCCATATGCCAGACGCCCCAGTTAACTCCAGCCAGTGAAGGATGGACAGCATATGTCTGTCACTCTCTCTCTCTCTGCTTCCCTCGATCTCTCTCGCACTCACTCAGAAGATGAGCTCTCAACCTGTCTCTCAGTGAAGCAGACAGAGAAAGATAGAGAGAGGGGGGGGGGGAGAGAGAGAGAGAAGTGGAGAGCGAGAGAAACAAAGAGAACGAGTGAGAGAGAAAGCGTTGCTTGGCCGGTCAGTCATTCTATCAGTCTCTGTGAAGTCGAGAATGACTGACTGACACAGACACTGACAGGAACAACGTTATGTCAGTGTCCATAAGTATGCTCTCTAAATCTCTCACACGCTGTCTTTTCCATTTTCAGTTGCTTACAAAACCCCTGAACCTGTATCTGAGCTTCTAAAGCAATGACAGATCCTGTATGACTATTGCCCAACACCAACACACACCAACACACACACCAACACACACACCAACACACACCAACACACACACCAACACACACACCAACACACACCAAACACACACCAACACACACACCAACACACACCAACACACACACCAACACACACCAACACACACACCAACACACACCAAACACACACCAAACACACACCAACACACATGCCAACACACACCAACACACGCCAACAACACACACCAAACACACGCCAACACACACACCAACACACACCAAACACACGCCAACACACACCAACACACACGCCAACACACACCAACACACACCAACACACACACCAACACACACCAACACACACACCAACACACACCAAACACACACCAAACACACACCAACACACACGCCAACACACACCAACACACGCCAACACACACCAAACACACGCCAACACACACACCAACACACACCAAACACACGCCAACACACACCAACACACACGCCAACACACACCAACACACACCAACACACACCAACACACGCCAACACACACCAACACACACCAACACACGCCAACACACACCAACACACACCAACACACACGCCAACACACACCAACACACGCCAACACACACCAACACACACGCCAACACACGCCAACACACACCAACACACACCAACACACACCAACACACACACCAACACACACCAAAACACGCCAACACACACCAATACACACGCCAACACACACCAACACACGCCAACACACACCAACACACACCAACACACGCCAACACACACCAACACACACCAACACACACCAACACACACCAACACACACACCAACTGGAGTTAATAGCAACCGGATGTAAATATGCTGCAAACACGTGTGTGCACCCACACACACATGCTCGCGCACGCACACACCAACGCAGCTGACCGGGAAACTCACACAACCTCTATCAAGGCATCCGGCAGGAGAGACACTCACACACACCGCCTCTGCTACAATCTATCTTTACTTTTCACCTCTTCCTCACTTCGTTTCTCTCGCCCCTCTAACCATTCTGTCACTCCCAGTCTTTCCACCCTTCATCCAGTTTTTCCTCCTCTCTCTCTCTCTCTCTCTCTCTCTCTCTCTCTCTCTCTCTCTCTCTCTCTCTCTCTCTCTCGCTCTCTCTCTCTCTCTCTCTCTCTCTCTGCGTGTCTTCTTACAGCTCGGAGCGCTTTTGCGGTGGCGGAGGAAGAGAGGACCCGCGGAGCGGAGGAGCGATCGCGTCTGCTCTCTGGGGAAGAGAGGGATGAAAACAAAAAAGAAGAAAGCCAAGAAAGCGTCTTAGCTGGGACCAGCACAGATGTACATCTCACCACGGGTTCTGCATCTCTGAGCAGTCAGCTACTGTACAGCGGAGGGTGTGTGTGTGTATAGGAGTGTGTGTGTGTGTGTGTGTATATGAGTGTGTGTGTAGGAGGGTGTGTGTGTGTTATAGAAGCAAGGTCAGCACAAAACTAGAAGCTATTTTTAAACCCCTGCACAGTGGAGATGACAGGACTGGGGGGTAAGGAGGGTCGGGGGGGAGGGCGAATATATTTCAGATGACTACTGCATAGTAGTTCACACAACGCACCCAAAGTTAATTTCTTGGAGTGTCTCTGGATAAGGTTAGTGTATAGAATATAAAAGTTCCATGAGGGACAACCTACATTACCAACGCAAGGGACACCAGCCTGCTGATCTCTTTAAAGCTGGGGATATGGTGTGCATTTTGGCAGGCGAGATGGGAATGTATATCTGTTGGAATAACATTATACAGCAGTAGTCCACAGACCAGCCAACCACAGACGGATGTGACACACACTCTGGTAGCACGCCTAATAACCTGGAATAGTTATTTTTTCTTTTTTAGGATTCAATTAGTTCTCCCCCTCCCTCCCTCCCTCCCTCCCTCCCTCCCTCCCTCCCTCCCTCCCTCCCTCCCTCCCTCCCCCTCCCTCCCTCCCTCCCTCCCTCTCCCTCCCTCCTCCCTCCCTCCCCCGCCCTCCCTCCCTCCCTCCCTCCCTCTTCCTTCCCCTTCCAACTATTAGAATAAATGATTGGGAGGATCATGTGAATGATTAGATCATAGCTGAGGGCCGCCACGGGTTATTAATAGAGTTTGATTCATAAGAAGTAAGTCCCTATTAATATGTCTATTACAATCTCTGTGCAGAAACACAATGGTTTTATTACACACAGCTCTCAATGGAAAGCGGAGAGTGGAAGCGAAAGGGATGAGCGAGGGAGAGAGAGAGAGAGAGAGAGAGAGGGGGGTCGAGAGAGAGACAGAGAGAGAGAGAGAGAGAGAGAGAGAGAGAGAGAGAGAGAGAGAGAGAGAGAAGGGGGTCGAGAGAGACAGAGAGAGAGAAAGAGAGAGAGAGAAGGGGGGTCGAGAGAGAGACAGAGAGAGAAGGGGGTCGAGAGAGAGACAGAGAGAGAGAGAGAGAGAAGGCAGGTCGAGAGAAAGACAGAGAGAGAGAGAGAGAGAGAGAGAGAGAGAGAGAGAGAGAGAGAGAGAGAGAGAGAGAGAGAGAGAGAGAGAGAGAGAGAGAGAGAGAGAGAGAGAGAGAGAAGGGGGTCGAGAGAGAAACAGGGAGACAGAGAGAGAGAGAGAGAGAGAGAGAGAGAGAGAGAGAGAGAGAGAGAGAGAGAGAGAGAGAGAGAGAGAGAGAGAGAGAGAGAGAGGGGACCGGGAGACAGACAGAGAGAGAGAGAGAGAGAGAGAGAGAGAGAGAGAGAGAGAGAGAGAGAGAGAGAGAGAGAGCCATTGAAATTACATTTGATGGAAAAGCAAAGCATCGCGGGAGAAATAGAAATGAAAGGAGAGGAGGTTGAGAGCTGGAGGAAGAGACAGGAAGAGAGGGAGGACAATAGACAGGAAGAGATAGGGAGGAAGAGACAGGAAGAGAGGGGGAGGAAGAGACAGGAAGAGAGGGGGAGGAATACACAGGAAGAGATAGGGAGGAAGAGACAGGGAGAGAGGGGGTGGAAGAGACAGGAAGAGAGGGGGAGGAAGAGAATGGAAGAGATAGGGAGGAAGGAGAGGTGGTTGAGAGAAAGAGGAAGACACAGGAAGAGAGAGGGAGGAAGAGACAGGAAGAGAGAGGGAGGAAGAGACAGGAAGAGATAGGGAGGAAGAGACAGGAAGAGAGGGGGAGGAAGAGACAGGAAGAGAGAGGGAGGAAGAGACAGGAAGAGAGAGGGAGGAAGAGACAGGAAGAGAGACAGAAACAGAAGGAGAGGAGTTTGAGAGAGGGAGGAAGAGACAGGAAGAGAGACAGAGACGGAAGGAGAGGAGGTTGAGAGAGGGAGGATGTGAGCCAGGAAGAGAGAGAGAGTAAGAGACACGAAGAGAGACAGAAATGGAAGGAGAGGAGGTTGAGAGAGGGAGGATGTGGGCCAGGAAGAGAGAGAGAGAGGAAGAGACAGCAAGAGAGAGAGAAATGGAAGGAGAGGTGGTTGAGAGAGGGAGGATGTGAGCCAGGGAGAGAAGAGAGAGAGAGAGGAAGAGACAGGAAGAGAGACAGAAACAGAAGGAGAGGAGGTTGAGAGAGGGAGGAAGAGACAGAAAGAGAGACAGAAACGGAAGGAGAGGAGGTTGAGAGAGGGAGGATGTGAGACAGGAAGAGAGACAGAAACAGAAGGAGAGGAGGTTGAGATAGGGAGGAAGAGACAGGAAAAGAGACAGAAACAGAAGGAGAGGAGGTTGAGAGAGGGAGGAAGAGACAGGAAGAGAGACAGAAACAGAAGGAGGGGAGGTTGAGAGAGGGAGGAAGAGACAGGAAGAGAGACAGAAACGGAAAGAGAGGAGGTTGAGAGAGGGAGGATGTGAGACAGGAAGGGAGACAGAAACAGAAGGAGAGGAGGTTGAGAGAGGGAGGATGTGAGACAGGAAGAGAGATAGAAACAGAAGGAGAGGAGGTTGAGAGAGGGAGGATGTGAGCCAGGAAGAGAGAGAGGAAGAGACAGGAAGAGAGACAGAAACGGAAGGAGAGGAGGTTGGGAGAGGGAGGATGTGAGACAGGAAGAGAGATAGAAACAGAAGGAGAGGAGATTGAGAGAGGGAGGATGTGAGACAGGAAGAGAGATAGAAACAGAAGGAGAGGAGGTTGAGAGAGGGAGGATGTGAGACAGGAAGAGAGACAGAAACGGAAGGAGAGGAGGTTGAGAGAGGGAGGATGTGAGAAAGGAAGAGAGATAGAAACGGAAGGAGAGGAGGTTGAGAGAGGGAGGATGTGAGACAGGAAGAGAGATAGAAACAGAAGGAGAGGAGGTTGAGAGAGGGAGGATGTGAGACAGGAAGAGAGATATAAAACAGAAGGAGAGGAGGTTGAGAGAGGGAGGATGTGAGACAGGAAGAGAGTTAGAAACAGAAAGAGAGGAGGTTGAGAGAGTGAGGATGTGAGACAGGAAGAGAGATATAAAACAGAAGGAGAGGAGGTTGAGAGAGGGAGGATGTGAGACAGGAAGAGAGTTAGAAACAGAAAGAGAGGAGGTTGAGAGAGGGAGGATGTGAGAAAGGAAGAGAGATAGAAACGGAAGGAGAGGAGGTTGAGAGAGGGAGGATGTGAGACAGGAAGAGAGATAGAAACAGAAGGAGAGGAGGTTGAGAGAGGGAGGATGTGAGACAGGAAGAGAGACAGAAATGGAAGAGAGGAGGTTGAGAGAGGGAGGATGTGAGAAAGGAAGAGAGATAGAAACGGAAGGAGAGGAGGTTGAGAGAGGGAGGATGTGAGACAGGAAGAGAGATAGAAACAGAAGGAGAGGAGGTTGAGAGAGGGAGGATGTGAGACAGGAAGAGAGATAGAAACAGAAGGAGAGGAGGTTGAGAGAGGGAGGAAGTGAGACAGGAAGAGAGATATAAAACAGAAGGAGAGGAGGTTGAGAGAGGGAGGATGTGAGACAGGAAGAGGAAGTGAAGAGGAGAAAAAGAGGACTCAAAGAAAGAGGGAGGAAATGAGTGGAGTGTGGGAAGGAGGGAGGGAGAGAGAAAGAGAGTGTCTGTGTGTGTGTGTGCGTGTGTGTGTGTGTGTGTGTGTGTGTGTGTGTGTGTGTGTGTGTGTGTGTGTGTGTGTGTGTGTGTGTGTGTGTGTGTGTGTGTGTGTGTGTGTGTGTGTGTGTCGCTGAGGCCTGCGAGTTGCTGCTGCTAAATACAACGTGCACAGAAGGTGTTGGGGTGCAGAGAGAGAGAGAAAGCAATGTGCTCCCGTGACACCCCATACCCA
>NC_060193.1:18690919-18698419 GCF_021184085.1 Oncorhynchus gorbuscha
TGCCAATCATAAATCATGCAGCCTGGTGATACACTGAGTGCACAACACATTAGGAACACCTGCTCTTTCCATGACAGACTGACCAGGTGAATCCAGGCGAAAGCTATGATCCCTTATTGATGTCACTTGTTAAATCCACTTCAATCAGTGTAGATGAAAGAGAGGAGACAGGGTTAAATAAGGATTTTTAAGCCTTGAGACAATTGAGACATATATTGTGAATGTGTGTTGTTCAGAGGGTGAATGGACAAGACAAAAGATTTAAGTGTCTTTGAACGGGGTATGGTAGTAAGTGCCAGGCGCACCGGTTTGAGTCAAGAACTGCAACGCTGCTGGGTTTTTCACGCTCAACAGTTTCCGGTGTGCAGTGCTTCATTTACCATTCCGTTGTGGACTGTTTCGTTCCGGAACCGGTACCTCTCTTGGCATTAAAAATAATTGTCAATTTTTACAAATAAAAGCAACCAAAAATTAATTTCAGTGGCCTCTTCGTTAATCCCCCCCCCCCCCGGGCTAATGGGCTTATGGTTTGAGCAACACTGTAACTTATGTTTGAGACCAATGTGTGGCCAAGGCTGTGTGGCCATGGCTCACAGAACTAGAAGGAGATGAACTTTCTATGATCTCTCTCCCTCTCTCTGCTCTGATAGACATGAGCCTGCGACTCATCTCTCCAGCGTTGCACTTCATGTATTTCCTGACACAATCATAGCCAAGGGCTCTGGAGGAGCTGCAGTACCCCTGATACATTGAAATGCATTTGTCACAGTTATAGTGCAGTCTGTTCGGACATAAATGAAATGATTGAGAATAGCCTGGTGTACTCTGGTGCTCTATGTCCTATTGCAGTGTGATTATATGTATGCAAGGCTTTGTTATCAAGGTGATTCCCCTGGTCACCCTCTTGTCGCTCTATGCTTTTTGATCCGGCACCGCCCAGTTTACAAGTGAAGGCCGTGTGTATCAAGGTGTTCCTAATGTTTGCCATATTCAGTGTATGTCCATGGTATTGCATTGGGACAAGTAAACCAAATGATGTCCTAGGTTTCCTTTCCGAGGATGTTGGGGCTTACCACAGACAGTGACAATAAAGTGAGTGACTCTTATGACTCTTCAGTCATCGCTTCGGTGAGAGAGCCGTTCTTTTGGCTCCCTAATTCGCATAGGCTTCTGGAAGGCTTTTTGGAGATTATCTGCAGATAAATTATGAAAATATTTGATATTTGATTCATATTTCCTGCAACTCTCTGAAGGGGCAACGAGAATGGCCGTCTGTGTGTGTGTGGCGTTTACCACTTTTGAACTGTACATTCGGGTAGCAATGCTAGATTCACCCTCATGTTGGTTCTAGCAAGCAGGCTAGATAGTATCAACAGCCAATCCAGTCGGGTCTGGAAACCATAGTGAGCTTCGTTTGGTCCCTAGCAACGCGATGTCGCAGGGTATGCGTCAAATGTTCATCTTACCCAAACTTTGGTACAGCCCTGTTCATGCTCGCATCGCCCAACGGTCCCCCGCCCACATTGAAAATGAATGGGGCTCCGTTGTTTCATTGATGCCAATGTGCTAGATGGATTTCTGCCGTTTGTGTAGCCGTTAGCAATAATGCGAATGAAAACAGGCTTCCAGTAGATGGAAAGGCTTTCCCAAAAACCTTCTCAATTAAGTGTTAACTACAAGAAAGTAGCCTATGCTAACCTGAAAGTTTTCTCCCGATTTTTCCCATGTGTCAAAAGTGGTCTCCTGATGTGGTTTAAGCATTGTTGTGGATAGCCAATGTTGCTGTTTTCCAGGGCCCTAACTAATGATAAAAAGTTAGATTTTGAGAGTGAAAACCTGAAAAAAAAATAGGTAACACAGAAACGTAGAAAAACTCAACGGAGAAAACGGAATTTGAGAAAGAACAAAACGGAATAAGGCAAACATTTTTATTGACTTCGTCGGTGTCATGTTTTGTCATATATTGTCTTGTCCTTGTGCTTTCCCTTCTGTTCGTTTCCCCCTGCTGGTCTTATTAGGTTCGTTCCCTTTTTCTATCCCTCTCTCTCCCCCTCCCTCTCTCTCTTCTCTCTATCGTTCCGTTCCTGCTCCCAGCTGTTCCTCATTCTCCTAACTCACTCATTTAGTCTTTTCACACCTGTCCCCTATTTTGTCCTCTGATCAGAGTCCCTATTTCTCCCCTTGTTTTCCACTTCTGTCCTTGTCGGATCCTTGTATGATGTTCGCTGTGCTGTGTCCTTGTCTCGCCCTGTCGTGTCTTGTCTCCTTCAGATGCTGCGTGTGAGCAGGTGTCTTAGTCTGCTGCGGTAGGTGCCTTCCCGAAGCAACCTGCAGTCAATGGTCGAGTCTCCAGTCTGTCCTCGTTACTACGAGTGGATTTAAGTTTTTTCCTGTTTTGTTTTCGTCTTGAGTTTTCCAGGATTATTACTTTTGCCATTTACTGGAATAAAGACTCTGTTTTCGCTAAGTCGCTTTTGGGTCCTCATTCACCTGCATAACAGTCGGGCCCTAACTAATGATAATAATGTCAAATCAGAACGCTATAATTACTCAAGACTGACACAACCCTTTTATTTGTGTTACTGAACTTATGATGTGGGTTATTTACTAAGTACGTTTTAATAAAATACATTATTTGAAGAACAAACATCATTCAATTCATTTCTTGTAGTAAAACTGTAAATAAGACTTTAAATTTCAAGGGAAGACAGGTTAAATGTTCAAAAAGGTTTAACGTTCCCTTACTTATCATATTGGGCTGACACACCAATAGCGTTTGCTGGCTGAGAGTACTTAGCACCTCAAACATCATTTGTAAACCGAGTCCGAGCCTTTACACTTTGGCCTATATGGGCTAAACTGAAATGTTTCTTACAGAAGAAACGTGAAACTCATTTACACAACCATGGTAGCAATTGAAAGGGAACACCTCTCAAAAGTGTGCACATTTCCTAAGCAATTTCAAAGCACTTTCATGACTCAAAGAAGAGTATTCAGCTCACTTGTAGTTGTTCGTTTGGAGCACAACCCTGCATCCCCACCATCACACACATACTGTTGTTGTTTGCGCAATCCAAAAATGGTCCATTATAAATCCAAATCTGGGTCAGGTGGGCATCATCTGAAAGCTTACGCTAATTGCCAACACGACTAGCTAATTTATCAAACTACGATCTTACAGTGTTCAGCTTTCACAGGGCAATTCAGAGAAAGAGATTCATTGTAATTTTGGTGCGCATGGAAAAGAGTCAAGAGATAAATCAGATGTGGGGGCAGCTGATGAATAATAACCAAACACAATAAACAAACACAGGCTCCTTCTATTCAGAACAACCCTGGGTATGACCACAAGTCATCTTGTAACTCTACATCAAACATTGTGATCATGGGCCTCCTGAGTGGCAGAGGGGTTTAAGGCACTGAGTTGCAGTGCTAGCTGCGTTACTACAGATCCTGGTTTGATACCGGGCTGTGTCGCAGCTGGCCACGACCGGGAGAACCATGAGGCGACTCACAACTGGCGGAGGGTTTGAGGAGGAGGGTTTGGCTGGGCCGGGATGTTCTTGTCCCATCGTGCTCTAGCGACTCCTGTGGCGGGCCGGGCGCAATGCACGCTGACATGGTCGCCAGGTGTACGGTGTTTCCTCCGACACATTGGTGCAGCTGGCGTCCGTGTTAAGCGTGCAATGTGTCAAGAAGCAGTGCGAACGACGCACGGCTCTCGACCTTCGCCTCTCCCGAGTCCGTACGGGAGTTGCAGCAATGAGACAAGACAGTAACTACCAAATTGCGGAGAAAATGGGTTAATAAATAAATAATGATAAAATAAAACCACATAGTGATCATAAACATTGACACTGTATCTGACATGAGTTTTATGATTTGGAAGGTGTATGTGTTGCTTGTATGACATCAAAGCGGTATTTATTATCATCCACAACCTCTCATTGTTCAAAATACACTGAGTCATCTTAATTTACAGCATTTCCCTCACTCAGACAACAAACAATTTACTTAAGTTGGCCAATTACCGGGAGTGATGGGGGCAACTTGCTGTTGCGCACGGTGCTCAAGTTCAGAAAGTCTGTCAGTTCTGTGAAGCGCAGAGCCGGCATAGCTTAGCATGTTACTGTTACTACGCTTCAATTTAGGCACTTATCAGTGCCCAAATCTGCCATTTTCAACCCGGATACAGGTACAAGTGTAAAGGGCTACCAATACACTGAATTCATTCATTTCCAGTATTTAAATTGCAAAGTAATGTCTTTCTACACAATAACACGTCACATTTTTCCAATCTGGTAGGTAAACTTGATAAGGCATTACATAATCTCTCACTCACTCACTCACTCACTC
This sequence comes from Oncorhynchus gorbuscha, assembly GCF_021184085.1. NCBI lineage: Eukaryota > Metazoa > Chordata > Actinopteri > Salmoniformes > Salmonidae > Oncorhynchus > Oncorhynchus gorbuscha. Next base: position 18,695,276 of record NC_060193.1, read on the forward strand.
ACTCACTCACTCACTCACTCACTCACTCACTCACTCACTCACTCACACACTCACTCACTCACTCACTCACTCACTCACTCACTCACTCACTCACTCACTCACTCACTCACTCACTCACTCACTCACTCACTCACTCACTCGGCACCCAGAGGCCATGTTTTGTCTATTGAGCCCAAACCCTTCATTAAACCTGAGCCTCTCGAAGACTCTGATTAGTCGGCTTTGGCTGTCGACTGACATCCACAGGGTCATGCTCCACATCACCCCCTATGGCCACACCCTGTAACTACACCTTCCAGCCTGCAGCGCTCCACTGCCTAGAACCTGCCCGGGGGTTAATGACTTCTCTCTCCCTGGAGGCCAGGGGCTGGGTATTGTGTTTGTGTGAGGGGAAGATTGACTGTGATGGATCTACTAAACAGGTATCTGGCTAATGTCTACTTCTGTCAGTTTGTGTTACAAGTTAAGTTTTTAATGTCCCGTGCACAAGTACAGTGAAATGCCTTTCTTGCCAGCTCCAAACCCAACAATGCAGTAATCAATAACAATGCAATACTAGAAATAACAAGGTAGAACAACAGCACACAAGGTATAAAAAGAGGAACACGATAAAGCAAGCAAACATGCCATGTACAGGGTCACTTCTGTATGTGTGTGACTGTGTGTGTGTCTTTGGACAGACCCCATTTTGTGAGATCATTACCAGACAACAAGGCTTCTACAATGTGTGTGTCGCCGGAAAACAGATTGCACACGTACAACACAGATTTATCAAGACTGTTTACTTTCAAGTAGCTAGTGATTGAGATGGAATGACAAAATATAAACAACAAAATATGTTGTATGCTTGCAAATATGTTATTTTATGATATTACGATAACAATATCCAGAATAGAAACAGATTTGCAGACTATAACCACAACTCATAGTAATAAGATAAAGCAGGGTCTATTGTTTCCTATACACCGTACCCATAGGGCCCTCTCCTCTCTCCATCTTCTCTCCTTCTTTAAACCTCCTCCCCTTCCTCCTCCTCTACTCCCTCTTTTCCCCCTCTCTGGCCCCTTTCACACAAAGGCAGGGGGGAGGAGGGGGAGACGGCACAAAGCCCTGGAAGCTGTAAGCCTGCCCTGGGGGAATGGAAGGGGAGGGGGGGGGGGGCGGGGTATAGAGGAGGGTGTACGGGGGTAACATGAGATCAGAAAGCCAGAACAGGAGCCAGGGAAAAAGGGGGAAGGGAACAGAGAGGGTCAAGTTGGGAGGAGAGAGGGGGAAGAAGAGAACAACAGAGATTTTGGGGTGGATTTTTAAAGAAGGGAAAGATTTGGGGTTCTTGACCTGAATGAAATGTCCATTAACAATTAATAAAATACTGACAGACGATTTGAGCACAACCCCCCCCCCCCATTCCATGTTATAATTTATCTCTAAATCAAACAATCTGATCAAATCTCATTTTATTGGTCACATACACATGGTTAGCAGATGCAGCGAAATGATTGGTGCTTCTACTTCCGACAGTGCAGTAATATCTAACAAGTAATCTAACAATTTCCCAACAACTACCTAATACACACATTTAAGTAACGGAATGGAGTAGGAATACATACATATCAATATATGGATGAGCAACGACAGGGTGGCATAGGCTAAGATGTAATAGACTGTATAAAATACAGTATAAACATATGAGATGAGTAATGCAAGATATGGAAACATTATTAAAGTGGCATTATTAAAGTGACTAGTGATCCATTTATTAAAATGGACTATGATTTCAAGTCTGTTTGTAGGCAGCAGCCTCTCTGTGTTAGTGATAGCTGTTTAACAGTCTGATGGCCTTGAGATAGAAGCAGTTTTTCCAGTCTCTCGGTCCCTGCTTTGATGCACCTGTACTGACCTCACCTTCTGGATGATAGCGGGGTGAACAGGCAGTGGCTGAGGTACAATGATTCCCTACACTATTCAGTGTTTGTTTTCTTACATAGACTGAAATTGAGTGAACAGTGTAGAATTTTTGCAACAGGAAATGACAGAGCGATTTCTACATTGGCCGCTTGACCCAAAACATCTTTCCCATTTTGACAACAGATGTATCTCAGGCGGTAACAATCTATAGGTGAATATCACACCAAATCACAATACTGATGGGTAAGAAATACTGTGAAATACTATTATTCCACTATTACTGCAGATATACAATATTATGGACATTTTCTGAAAAAAACAAAACAAAAATTCTAAAACATCCTATGTGTGAATGTGTGTTGAGTAAGTAACACTATATATTCATTAGCACAGCATGTTTCTATGCGTGTGTATCAGGTTCTGCATTGGCCAGTAATAGCTGGCTTTTGGATGTTAAAAAAATGTAGAAACAATGATAAATCAAATTGGCACCAGCCAATTGTCGGAGAGAAAAAAAAACATTGTGAAATAATGCTTTTTAGCCTATTCATTGATGGAAATACCAGTTGATGGACATACTGTGCATTTGACCGGTCATGCTTATTGGTCTATAGGTGAATTTGCATAATGCAGCGTTTTACTATGTAGCTTAGGCCTACTGGTTGTATGAATTTGGGATAGATCTTCCCACTACTGTCCCAGAGTCTGTTTGGGCTATTTCCTTCTCGACAAGTGGACCAATATAAAAGGGGAACCTTTTCTACTATTGGCGGATAGTAGATTGACATAGGCTCATAGGCGACACATCCATAAGGCGAGGGGAAGCTAAACTTTCACTAAGTAAATTGATAGCCTAATTAGCCTACACTGTCTATACAGAAATAAATACAATCATTCTAAATAGGCTACTAAAGCATGACTTGGCCACAGAGGTTCGTTAGCTTCCCCTGAAAAATAAATCAATTGTGGATTGATTTAAATCGCATTGCCTACAGTCAGAATGAAAGGCAGCATGCGCAAAGTGGGCAGATGCCAAATAGATTATTGTTGAGTTGCAACTGTCAGTGAAAAGTAGAAAGACAGCCTGGCATATTGCAATATTTCTCAATTCTATCGCAGGAAAACATCATTTGGAGAGCAAATGGCTATTGCTGTAAAGAGTAGATACTGAAAAGACTCTAATCTGCCTTTTATTTATCAAAATCCTCAAATGAATTGAGCGAACAACAGAAGGCC
>NC_060193.1:18700919-18770919 GCF_021184085.1 Oncorhynchus gorbuscha
AGAACATGTTCTCAGTCAACTTACCTGGTAAAATAACGGATAAATAAAAAATAAAATAAATGAATAAATAAAAAACTATTACAGCGCCAGGAAACAGTAACAAGGAAAAGGAAAGTGAGATATTCAACAGCAAGACATCAATAACACTTTCTGTATCATCACTCCAACACTTCTCACTATGGACATGACTCTACCCCCATACCTTGTTTGGCAGGCAGGCAGTGTGCGCTGGATCAGACTCATGGCCAGTGGTAATGTAATAAAGCTGAGAGAGGCTGAATGACTGAGAGACCCAGGTGTGACTCTGTGGGGTCCTGGCGAGAGGGGGGACAGGTGTGTGTGTGTGTGTGTGTGTGTGTGTGTGTGTGTGTGTGTGTGTGTGTGTGTGTGTGTGTGTGTGTGTGTGTGTGTGTGTGTGTGTGTGTGTGTGTGTGTGTGTGTGTGTGTGTGTAGAGAGAGAGAGAGAGATAGAGGGATGGAGAGTGACCGAGAGGGTGGGGGGGCGAGAGAGAGACAGAGAGAGAAAGAGAAAGCGAGAGAGAGAGAGAGAGACTACACACAACTGGATTCCCTTTGAAGTCGTCAAGAGATATTTAAGACATTTACAAAATACAAAATTGTTACAGTGGGAGCGAGCCAAAACCAGAAAACACAAGACCGCCCAGTCACAGCAGAGAACAACAGCTGTGAACGAGGGAGGAATGGCCAGAAAACACATTGTATCTCTCTCTCTCTCTTCTCTTTCTTCCATCCATCATCCCTCTTAACATTTCCGGCCATTAAACCATCGAGCTGTGATCCTCTCAGTGTCAGACAGACGGTGAAGGGAGAGAGCTAGGGACCTCACCACTGGAGCTGTGATCCTCTCAGTGACAGACAGACGGTGAAGGGAGAGAGCTAGGGACCTCACCACTGGAGCTGTGATCCTCTCAGTGACAGACAGACGGTGAAGGGAGAGAGCTAGGGACCTCACCACTGGAGCTGTGATCCTCTCAGTGACAGACAGACAGAGAAGGGAGAGAGCTATTGACCTCACCACTGGAGCTGTGATCCTCTCAGTGACAGACAGACGGTGAAGGGAGAGAGCTAGGGAACTCACCACTGGAGCTGTGATCCTCTCAGTGACAGACAGACGGTGAAGGGAGAGAGCTAGGGACCTCACCACTGGAGCTGTGATCCTCTCAGTGACAGACAGACGGTGAAGGGAGAGAGCTAGGGACCTCACCACTGGAGCTGTGATCCTCTCAGTGACAGACAGACGGTGAAGGGAGAGAGCTAGGGAACTCACCACTGGAGCTGTGATCCTCTCAGTGACAGACAGACCGTGAAGGGAGAGAGCTAGGGACCTCACCACTGGAGCTGTGATCCTCTCAGTGACAGACAGACGGTGAAGGGAGAGAGCTAGGGACCTCACCACTGGAGCTGTGATCCTCTCAGTGACAGACAGACAGTGAAGGGAGAGAGCTAGGGACCTCACCACTGGAGCTGTGCAATCAAACGCAAAACACAGAGACAGGCACATACAAACACACAAACACAAACATACAGACAAACACACAGACATACACCGGCAAACACAAACACAGATGCACAGCACCGGCATACTGTTTGTATAAATGCATAGACATCCACACAGACACACATCCTTACCTGGACAACTGCACGCTCCCGCCGACCAGACCGCCGCCCTGCAGGAGGGCAACGTGAAAGCTTTCTGTCAATGCAATGAAGAACGCTCTCAAATCAAAGTGCTCCTTCAAATGTAAAAGCATGATATCACAAGGCAGGATTCCACACTAACCTTTCCCACACTCCATTCTCCCCGCTGTTGCTGCAAAGCCCTGACCATGATGCCAACTGCAGGTTCACATCTCTAATGTCCGTTCAGGTGACACCAGGCTGGCAGCATACCGAGGCTGTGCCACGGTAGGTCTCCATGCTGTGAATACAGAAGCATGTTAATGGACTGACATTACGGCAGAAGAGCCTAGAGGTCTGACGCGACAAGCCAGGACTCACGTAGTCTGTCTGAGGAGCAATCCTGGAGCTTACGAGACCATTAGGGTTAATAGGTATCACGTTCAGTTGTTGTTAGAGATTAACGAGCTCATCCTGAACATGTTACGACACCGTGCTTTGTCTGAGCGTGTGTCAGCCTCTAGGGGATTTCAAATTGTGTTGCATTTTGACATTTGTTCCCCGACTAGACGTTTGACTGCTTGATCCATGTTTTCACACACATTTGTTGTTGTTGTTGCACGATACATGTAGTTATAAGCTGAGAACAATTCACTCCCGGGGAACTCATTACTCAATGAGTACAGTGTCAATCTATCTCCGAATGGAAAAAGATTGCAGTCAGACTGCAGTATAACACATGATGTGCAAAACAGAACACAGCATCATCTGGATGTGTCTGCAGCTAAAGTTAAACGTTCACCTTCCGCTACCATTTCGGTCAAGCCGTCTACACATATAGTTTGAGGCATAGGTTCCAACGTATCCAACGTGTGCACAGCCCAGTACGCACTGCAACAGCCTCTGCAACGCAACGCCGCAAGGCAAACGCAGCGTTCCGTTGGAAATGAATGCACTTCTTGTGTACCAAAATGCAATAGCTCCGTCGGTGTGATCGTGAACTGCATATGCATCCAAAATAACTTTTTTTTTTACTGCAGTAATTTTGCAGTGTAACGGAAGTACACTGCAATCCTTCTGCAAATACTGCATCCAAAATACCACAGTCGACCGCAGTTGCTGCACATTTACTGCAGTTTCAAAACTTTTTAACTTCAAATACACACTTCGGGTGGAGTTTTCCCCAATTAAGGTCAAGCCTAACTTACCCTTCCTTCACATAACCTTGTCAAGATAAAACTTTAAAAATGTGAACTCTGATTGTCAACTTCACTCCCGAAAAGATGGGGCTACATTTTAGTCCATCTTTGCTCCAGAGTGGTGCAGCGGTCTAAGGCACCGCATCTCAGTGCTAGAGGCGTCACCACAGACCCTGGTTCAATTCCAGGCTGTATCACAATCGGCCGTGATTGGGCGTCCCAAAGGGAGGAACACAATTGGCCCAGGCCGTCATTGTAAATAAGAATTTGTTCTTAACTGACTTGCCCCCTTAAATAAAGGTAACATACAAATAAAACAATATATAGACCTGTGGCGCCCTCTAGTGGGGATAAAACAGTGGTTACCAAAATGGACCAGCAGAGAAAGCGAAAGGAGAAAAAAATTACATTACAAAAAATCATAGAGATATATAGAGGACTCATCACGTATAATATACCTCTTGCATTTGAGGGCTTTCACCATTTTAAAGTAGTCAACTTGGTTGAGATTTCTATGCGCAACCAGCCAATGAGGAAGAAGCAAATTGATTACTTTAAAATGGAGATAGCCTCAATGACGCTGGCTATGCTGTCACAGACATTATAATGGTACATATACAAAGATCAGTCCTCTATCTTTCTCTATGGAAAACAATTCAAACGCCTTTCCTGGAAATTCTACGGAACCGCCACAACTTCACCACATGACATTTCAGAAAGAAAATGCGACACTCCTTCCCGGAACACTAGAAGGCCCAGATTTCATTCAATGGCCACGGGTACTTAACCATTGATTCATATAATAGCACAGACGCGACATTTTTGACCCTGACACTACTGATGAACATACAACTTAGTGCGACTTGAAGATTTTTATAACGTTTTAGAAGGAGAACCCTCAATCAAGCAGCACATCAAATGAAGGCATTCCCGTCACATCTCAACTCCCACTAGGTTCCCGTAAACCCATTCGACCTCATCAGGAGCAAACCCTTTCGATATTACTAATTGTGAAAAGATAAATACAGTGGGCAGAAGTAAAGCATGCAAATGCGTTTGCTACTTTCCCTATAGATGCGTCTGGCTGAAGGCTACCAATAGGAAACTTCTCATATACCTTGTTACATTGTAGCAGCGTGTGTAATAGAGGGTTGCAACAACGTAGCCTAATTACCTGTTTGTGCATGCAGATTTCTCATGGGAGGTGCCGTTGCTGCTCTCATTGTTAAAATACTGTAACATTTAAAAAAAAACTGCTACGTAGCTTCTTTGCCCCAAATGTCGTTAGTTCAGCCACGCAGCCCTCCGAAAACGTTCACAAAATTAAGTAATAGGTGAATAATGTTCCATAAATCCATAATGCATTTGAAAATATCGGTTTGGTGAAACTACACGCAGATACATAATGGAATCCTTGCTTGGGAGAGATTAGAGCGTTTAGAGAATCACCCACTGGCCTGGCATTACGATCAGACTCTTCTTGTTACATATTCGAAAACCCGACCAGTAATTATATATCTTGCACAGTCATATCGTCCTCCAAAATGAGTGTACAGCCCTCTCAGAACTAAGAACTGAACATCCCTTTTCAAAATCGCCAATCCACATACGTCGTAGCTGCGTGCACCGCGCACAGGTTTGCCACAAGCATGTTCAATCCACATACGCGTTCTTTATTTTTAGGACACCAGGATCCCAGCGATGGCTATTAGGAAATTGCGCAGTTCTTAATCCATTGAAACGCAGCCCCCCCCCCCTCTTCTCTGATGTAAATGCTCTTCTCTTCCTCCTCCCTCTTTCTTACCCTCTCTCTTTCATGCAGGTTCATTTTCGGGGAACCAGTCTTGGACCTAAACTGCCCCGCCTCGGTACTCACTGGCAAACACACACTGTGTGACTTCCTAGAAATGCCAGAGATGTGAAATGACTAGACTAGTTGAAGGTGCTTTTTTTAATGTATTGTTTCCTATTGACCCTTCCAGATCCAAACACAACCCCTCTTCAGAAAGTGGATTATTTAGGCACTATACATTATTAGTGTTTCCATCACAATTGAAGATCATTTCCTTATCTTTCAACTAGCATATTGTTTCAACCTAAGTCAACGCTTTCCAACACAACACTGCCTCAGAAGAACTTAGAAGAAGCCTATTTGAATTTGAATGGCATGTTGCTATGAGCACCCCAACAACTAGTAATACACACACACACACACACACACACACACACACACACACACACACACACACACACACACACACACACACACACACACACACACACACACACACACACACACACACACACACACACACACACACACACACACACACACACACACACACACACACACACACACACACACACACACACACACACACACACACCGCCATCACAACACACACCAGACCTGGGCCGCCCAACATAAAGAGACCCTTAACGTCCTGAGGAAGTCTACGTCTCTTTCAGGAGACATTTCTGCCTGAATACGGCCTTGAACTGAAGGGAGGCTCTCATTCCCTCAATCAACCTTCACTCCTTCACTCACTCCTTGCCTCCCTCACTCCTTGCCCTCCATCACAACTGTTTCTTCTGTTTCACTCTTTCTCCCCAGTCCCTCTCTTGTTTTTCCCCTCCTGTGAATAACTTTGAGTTGACGCCTTTACAGTGTGTGTGTGTGTGTGTGTGTGTGTGTGTGTGTGTGTGTGTGTGTGTGTGTGTGTGTGTGTGTGTGTGTGTGTGTGTGTGTGTGTGTGTGTGTGTGTGTGTGTGTGTGTGTGTGTGTGTGTGTGTGTGTGTGTGTGTGTGTGTGTTCATTTGTTTGCTCCTCCCTTCACTTTGCTAAAATGTGTATTAGCATACAAATGTCCTTTATCTTACCTTGATTAAGCACATTGTGTGTCACAGGAGGTTGGTGGCACCTTAATTGGGGAGGACGGGCTCTTGGTAATGGCTGGAGCAGAATAAGTGGAATCATATCAAATACAGAATGTTTTGGATGCCATTCTATTCGCTCTGTTCCAGCCCTTATTATGAGCCATCCTCCCCTCAGCAGCCTCCACTGGTGTTTGTGTGTGTGTGTGTGTGCGTGTGTGTGTGTGTGCATGTGTGTGTGTGCGTGTAGGAGTTGCTTGCCATCCTGCCATAAAATGTGACACTCAGATATTTGAGCTCTCTGCCAATCCTACAAACACACACAGATAAATGTCATTACACACGGAAGACACACTATCACACTCAGACATTCACCACATCCAGATGCTACTAAGGAATATATAGGAAAGGCTCTGCAGTGGATGAAAGTCTGTGTGTGCATGGTTTACAGTACAGCAATTCCTCATTGAGTTAGTGGAAACATCATTATCAGCATCATCAGTATTATTATCCAGTTCTCCTACCCATTCCCCAAACTACCTCAAATCAGTATTATTATCCAGTTCTCATACCCATTCCCCAGACTACCTCAAATCAGTATTATTATCCAGTTCTCATACCCATTCCCCAGACTACCTCAAATCAGTATTATTATCCAGTTCTCATACCCATTCCCCAGACTACCTCAAATCAGTATTATTATCCAGTTCTCCTACCCATTCCCCAAACTACCTCAAATCAGTATTATTATCCAGTTCTCCTACCCATTCCCCAGACTACCTCAAATCAGTATTATTATCCAGTTCTCCTACCCATTCCCCAAACTACCTCAAATCAGTATTATTATCCAGTTCTCCTACCCATTCCCCAGACTACCTCAAATCAGTATTATTATCCAGTTCTCCTACCCATTCCCCAGACTACCTCAAATCAGTATTATTATCCAGTTCTCCTACCCATTCCCCAGACTACCTCAAATCAGTATTATTATCCAGTTCTCCTACCCATTCCCCAGACTACCTCAAATCCGTATTATTATTCAGTTCTCCTACCCATTCCCCAGACTACCTCAAATCAGTATTATTATCCAGTTCTCCTACCCATTCCCCAGACTACCTCAAATCAGTATTATTATCCAGTTCTCCTACCCATTCCCCAGACTACCTCAAATCAGTATTATTATCCAGTTCTCCTACCCATTCCCCAGACTACCTCAAATCAGTATTATTATCCAGTTCTCATACCCATTCCCCAGACTACCTCAAATCAGTAGTATTATCCAGTTCTCCTACCCATTCCCCAAACTACCTCAAATCAGTATTATTATCCAGTTCTCCTACCCATTCCCCAGACTACCTCAAATCAGTATTATTATCCAGTTCTCCTACCCATTCCCCAGACTACCTCAAATCAGTATTATTATCCAGTTCTCCTACCCATTCCCCAGACTACCTCAAATCAGTATTATTATCCAGTTCTCCTACCCATTCCCCAAACTACCTCAAATCAGTATTATTATCCAGTTCTCCTACCCATTCCCCAGACTACCTCAAATCAGTATTATTATCCAGTTCTCATACCCATTCCCCAGACTACCTCAAATCAGTATTATTATCCAGTTCTCCTACCCATTCCCCAAACTACCTCAAATCAGTATTATTTTCCAGTTCTCATACCCATTCCCCAGACTACCTCAAATCAGTATTATTATCCAGTTCTCCTACCCATTCCCCAGACTACCTCAAATCAGTATTATTATCCAGTTCTCCTACCCATTCCCCAAACTACATCAAATCAGTATTATTATCCAGTTCTCCTACCCATTCCCCAGACTACCTCAAATCAGTATTATTATCCAGTTCTCCTACCCATTCCCCAGACTACCTCAAATCAGTATTATTATCCAGTTCTCCTACCCATTCCCCAGACTACCTCAAATCAGTATTATTATCCAGTTCTCCTACCCATTCCCCAAACTACCTCAAATCAGTATTATTATCCAGTTCTCCTACCCATTCCCCAGACTACCTCAAATCAGTATTATTATCCAGTTCTTCTACCCATTCCCCAGACTACCTCAAATCAGTATTATTATCCAGTTCTCCTACCCATTCCCCAGACTACCTCAAATCAGTATTATTATCCAGTTCTCCTACCCATTCCCCAAACTACCTCAAATCAGTATTATTATCCAGTTCTCCTACCCATTCCCCAAACTACCTCAAATCAGTATTATTATCCAGTTCTCATACCCATTCCCCAAACTACCTCAAATCAGTATTATTATCCAGTTCTCCTACCCATTCCCCAAACTACCTCAAATCAGTATTATTATCCAGTTCTCATACCCATTCCCCAGACTACCTCAAATCAGTATTATTATCCAGTTCTCATACCCATTCCCCAGACTACCTCAAATCAGTATTATTATCCAGTTCTCATACCCATTCCCCAAACTACCTCAAATCAGTATTATTATCCAGTTCTCCTACCCATTCCCCAGACTACCTCAAATCAGTATTATTATCCAGTTCTCCTACCCATTCCCCAGACTGCCTCAAATCAGTATTATTATCCAGTTCTCCTACCCATTCCCCAGACTACCTCAAATCAGTATTATTATCCAGTTCTCATACCCATTCCCCAGACTACCTCAAATCAGTAGTATTATCCAGTTCTCCTACCCATTCCCCAAACTACCTCAAATCAGTATTACTATCCAGTTCTCCTACCCATTCCCCAGACTACCTCAAATCAGTATTATTATCCAGTTCTCCTACCCATTCCCCAGACTACCTCAAATCAGTATTATTATCCAGTTCTCCTACCCATTCCCCAGACTACCTCAAATCAGTATTATTATCCAGTTCTCCTACCCATTCCCCAAACTACCTCAAATCAGTATTATTATCCAGTTCTCCTACCCATTCCCCAGACTACCTCAAATCAGTATTATTATCCAGTTCTCCTACCCATTCCCCAAACTACATCAAATCAGTATTATTATCCAGTTCTCCTACCCATTCCCCAAACTACATCAAATCAGTATTATTATCCAGTTCTCCTACCCATTCCCCAAACTACCTCAAATCAGTATTATTATCCAGTTCTCATACCCATTCCCCAAACTACCTCAAATCAGTATTATTATCCAGTTCTCCTACCCATTCCCCAAACTACCTCAAATCAGTATTATTATCCAGTTCTCATACCCATTCCCCAGACTACCTCAAATCAGTATTATTATCCAGTTCTCATACCCATTCCCCAGACTACCTCAAATCAGTATTATTATCCAGTTCTCCTACCCATTCCCCAAACTACCTCAAATCAGTATTATTATCCAGTTCTCCTACCCATTCCCCAGACTACCTCAAATCAGTATTATTATCCAGTTCTCCTACCCATTCCCCAGACTACCTCAAATCAGTATTATTATCCAGTTCTCCTACCCATTCCCCAGACTACCTCAAATCAGTATTATTATCCAGTTCTCCTACCCATTCCCCAGACTACCTCAAATCAGTATTATTATCCAGTTCTCCTACCCATTCCCCAGACTACCTCAAATCAGTATTATTATCCAGTTCTCCTACCCATTCCCCAGACTACCTCAAATCAGTATTATTATCCAGTTCTTCTACCCATTCCCCAAACTACCTCAAATCAGTATTATTATCCAGTTCTCCTACCCATTCCCCAGACTACCTCAAATCAGTATTATTATCCAGTTCTCATACCCATTCCCCAGACTACCTCAAATCAGTAGTATTATCCAGTTCTCCTACCCATTCCCCAAACTACCTCAAATCAGTATTATTATCCAGTTCTCCTACCCATTCCCCAGACTACCTCAAATCAGTATTATTATCCAGTTCTCCTACCCATTCCCCAGACTACCTCAAATCAGTATTATTATCCAGTTCTCCTACCCATTCCCCAGACTACCTCAAATCAGTATTATTATCCAGTTCTCCTACCCATTCCCCAAACTACCTCAAATCAGTATTATTATCCAGTTCTCCTACCCATTCCCCAGACTACCTCAAATCAGTATTATTATCCAGTTCTCATACCCATTCCCCAGACTACCTCAAATCAGTAGTATTATCCAGTTCTCCTACCCATTCCCCAAACTACCTCAAATCAGTATTATTATCCAGTTCTCCTACCCATTCCCCAAACTACATCAAATCAGTATTATTATCCAGTTCTCCTACCCATTCCCCAAACTACATCAAATCAGTATTATTATCCAGTTCTCCTACCCATTCCCCAGACTACCTCAAATCAGTATTATTATCCAGTTCTCCTACCCATTCCCCAGACTACCTCAAATCAGTATTATTATCCAGTTCTCCTACCCATTCCCCAGACTACCTCAAATCAGTATTATTATCCAGTTCTCCTACCCATTCCCCAGACTACCTCAAATCCGTATTATTATCCAGTTCTCCTACCCATTCCCCAGACTACCTCAAATCAGTATTATTATCCAGTTCTCCTACCCAATCCCCAGACTACCTCAAATCAGTATTATTATCCAGTTCTCCTACCCATTCCCCAGACTACCTCAAATCAGTATTATTATCCAGTTCTCCTACCCATTCCCCAGACTACCTCAAATCAGTATTATTATCCAGTTCTCATACCCATTCCCCAGACTACCTCAAATCAGTAGTATTATCCAGTTCTCCTACCCATTCCCCAAACTACCTCAAATCAGTATTACTATCCAGTTCTCCTACCCATTCCCCAGACTACCTCAAATCAGTATTATTATCCAGTTCTCATACCCATTCCCCAGACTACCTCAAATCAGTATTATTATCCAGTTCTCATACCCATTCCCCAGACTACCTCAAATCAGTATTATTATCCAGTTCTCCTACCCATTCCCCAAACTACCTCAAATCAGTATTATTATCCAGTTCTCCTACCCATTCCCCAGACTACCTCAAATCAGTATTATTATCCAGTTCTCCTACCCATTCCCCAGACTACCTCAAATCAGTATTATTATCCAGTTCTCCTACCCATTCCCCAGACTACCTCAAATCAGTATTATTATCCAGTTCTCCTACCCATTCCCCAGACTACCTCAAATCAGTATTATTATCCAGTTCTCCTACCCATTCCCCAGACTACCTCAAATCAGTATTATTATCCAGTTCTCCTACCCATTCCCCAGACTACCTCAAATCAGTATTATTATCCAGTTCTTCTACCCATTCCCCAAACTACCTCAAATCAGTATTATTATCCAGTTCTCCTACCCATTCCCCAGACTACCTCAAATCAGTATTATTATCCAGTTCTCATACCCATTCCCCAGACTACCTCAAATCAGTAGTATTATCCAGTTCTCCTACCCATTCCCCAAACTACCTCAAATCAGTATTATTATCCAGTTCTCCTACCCATTCCCCAGACTACCTCAAATCAGTATTATTATCCAGTTCTCCTACCCATTCCCCAGACTACCTCAAATCAGTATTATTATCCAGTTCTCCTACCCATTCCCCAGACTACCTCAAATCAGTATTATTATCCAGTTCTCCTACCCATTCCCCAAACTACCTCAAATCAGTATTATTATCCAGTTCTCCTACCCATTCCCCAGACTACCTCAAATCAGTATTATTATCCAGTTCTCATACCCATTCCCCAGACTACCTCAAATCAGTAGTATTATCCAGTTCTCCTACCCATTCCCCAAACTACCTCAAATCAGTATTATTATCCAGTTCTCCTACCCATTCCCCAAACTACATCAAATCAGTATTATTATCCAGTTCTCCTACCCATTCCCCAAACTACATCAAATCAGTATTATTATCCAGTTCTCCTACCCATTCCCCAGACTACCTCAAATCAGTATTATTATCCAGTTCTCCTACCCATTCCCCAGACTACCTCAAATCAGTATTATTATCCAGTTCTCCTACCCATTCCCCAGACTACCTCAAATCAGTATTATTATCCAGTTCTCCTACCCATTCCCCAGACTACCTCAAATCCGTATTATTATCCAGTTCTCCTACCCATTCCCCAGACTACCTCAAATCAGTATTATTATCCAGTTCTCCTACCCAATCCCCAGACTACCTCAAATCAGTATTATTATCCAGTTCTCCTACCCATTCCCCAGACTACCTCAAATCAGTATTATTATCCAGTTCTCCTACCCATTCCCCAGACTACCTCAAATCAGTATTATTATCCAGTTCTCATACCCATTCCCCAGACTACCTCAAATCAGTAGTATTATCCAGTTCTCCTACCCATTCCCCAAACTACCTCAAATCAGTATTACTATCCAGTTCTCCTACCCATTCCCCAGACTACCTCAAATCAGTATTATTATCCAGTTCTCCTACCCATTCCCCAGACTACCTCAAATCAGTATTATTATCCAGTTCTCCTACCCATTCCCCAGACTACCTCAAATCAGTATTATTATCCAGTTCTCCTACCCATTCCCCAAACTACCTCAAATCAGTATTATTATCCAGTTCTCCTACCCATTCCCCAGACTACCTCAAATCAGTATTATTATCCAGTTCTCATACCCATTCCCCAGACTACCTCAAATCAGTAGTATTATCCAGTTCTCCTACCCATTCCCCAAACTACCTCAAATCAGTATTATTATCCAGTTCTCCTACCCATTCCCCAAACTACATCAAATCAGTATTATTATCCAGTTCTCCTACCCATTCCCCAAACTACATCAAATCAGTATTATTATCCAGTTCTCCTACCCATTCCCCAGACTACCTCAAATCAGTATTATTATCCAGTTCTCCTACCCATTCCCCAGACTACCTCAAATCAGTATTATTATCCAGTTCTCCTACCCATTCCCCAGACTACCTCAAATCAGTATTATTATCCAGTTCTCCTACCCATTCCCCAGACTACCTCAAATCCGTATTATTATCCAGTTCTCCTACCCATTCCCCAGACTACCTCAAATCAGTATGTGTGATCTCTGACAGCAGCGGGGTCTGGTTCGCTGCGTGTCCTGCCCCCGTACCCTTCCTAACCACTGCTGAGTGAGTGTCAGTACTGTGTGTCTGTGCTATGCGCTAGTATAATTAGTGTTCGTGAAGTAAATATGGTTATTATTATTACGGTTCTAGTCTTCTGAGATGCTAACAAGTATACAAAAAAGCAGATCTACAATTATGCAACAAAAGGGAAGAAAATAATTAGAAAACAATTAGGAAAACAAATAATTGCAAGAATAAGTCATGAAATGTATGGTATGTTTGGTTGGTCTGAGAATGATGAGTCTCATGTCTACACAATATTATTTCCAACAAGCGACTCCCATATTCTTTCAGTTTTGGTACAAAAAAAAAAAAGGTTTTATTATAAGGATATCTTTTCCATTAAACACGTTTCTTTCACTCTACAAGTCCACTCTTCCATAGTAGGAGCATCTTTATTTAACCAATGTGTTGTAACACACTTCGTTGCTGCAGACGTGTATATTTAATAGGTAGGCATTTTGAAACCAAGGATTACCCCAGGTATGGGTTCTTTGCAAGGGAACATTTAAAAACATTGCTTACAAAGTCAAAAACATAATTCCAGAATATAATTATTATAGGACAAGACCTAGTGTATGTTTGTGTGTGTTTGTGTGTGTCTGAATAATTACCATGAAATGACTTAAATGTAAATGTAAATGTAATGAAATAATTACGAGGAAGAGAGTGTTTATTTATTACGGTGCGTTCAAGTTTCAAGTTTCCGTTTAAAGTTTTACTATCCATATGTGAGGGATACTGGCAGTTTCCTTCTCCACAATGCAACAACAATAAGAAATAAGAAAAGATAAGCATATGAACATAAAATGGATCAGTAGAATAGAGTAAACATTTTAGCATAAGTATAGTACAGAAAGGCACAATTTATAGTCCAATATTTACAAATATTTCGGGGAAGGGGGGATTGGGGGGGGGGCAAGTGTTTACATTGTGCACTATTTAGCAATCATAATAAGAGTCTGGTTGCAGCAGTTGTGATGTGTGTGTAGAATGAATGTATATGTGTGTGTAGACGTGTGCATGTTTGTGTGGGTGAGTGCATGGGTACTAAGGTGTGGAGAATCAGAGCAGGACAGTCCAGTTCAAGTGTTCAGCAATCTGATGGCTTGTGGGTAGATACAAACTGTCTATGTGTGACTGGGTGTGTGTCTGTGTGTGTGTCTGCCTCTGTTGTATTGTTGAGAGCTCTTCCAGCAGGGTAGAAGAGGTCACAGTGGAGTGATGTTGTGTTGTTGAGAGCTCTTCCAGCAGGGTAGAAGAGGTCACAGTGGAGTGGTGTTGTATTGTTGAGACCTCTTCCAGCAGGGTAGAAGAGATCACAGTGGAGTGATGTTGTATTGTTGAGAGCTCTTCCAGCAGGGTAGAAGAGGTCACAGTGGAGTGATGTTGTATTGTTGAGAGCTCTTCCAGCAGGGTAGAAGAGGTCACAGTGGAGTGATGTTGTATTGTTGAGAGCTCTTCCAGCAGGGTAAAAGAGGTCACAGTGGAGTGATGTTGTATTGTTGAGAGCTCTTCCAGCAGGGTAAAAGAGGTCACAGATTGTTGAGAGCTCTTCCAGCAGGGTAGAAGAGGTCACAGTGGAGTGATGTTGTATTGTTGAGAGCTCTTCCAGCAGGGTAAAAGAGGTCACAGTGGAGTGATGTTGTATTGTTGAGAGCTCTTCCAGCAGGGTAAAAGAGGTCACAGTGGAGTGATGTTGTATTGTTGAGAGCTCTTCCAGCAGGGTAGAAGAGGTCACAGTGGAGTGATGTTGTATTGTTGAGAGCTCTTCCAGCAGGGTAAAAGAGGTCACAGTGGAGTGATGTTGTATTGTTGAGAGCTCTTCCAGCAGGGTAGAAGAGGTCACAGTGGAGTGGTGTTGTATTGTTGAGACCTCTTCCAGCAGGGTAGAAGAGATCACAGTGGAGTGATGTTGTATTGTTGAGAGCTCTTCCAGCAGGGTAGAAGAGGTCACAGTGGAGTGATGTTGTATTGTTGAGAGCTCTTCCAGCAGGGTAGAAGAGGTCACAGTGGAGTGATGTTGTATTGTTGAGAGCTCTTCCAGCAGGGTAAAAGAGGTCACAGTGGAGTGATGTTGTATTGTTGAGAGCTCTTCCAGCAGGGTAAAAGAGGTCACAGTGGAGTGATGTTGTATTGTTGAGAGCTCTTCCAGCAGGGTAGAAGAGGTCACAGTGGAGTGATGTTGTATTGTTGAGAGCTCTTCCAGCAGGGTAAAAGAGGTCACAGTGGAGTGATGTTG
Source organism: Oncorhynchus gorbuscha (assembly GCF_021184085.1). Lineage (NCBI taxonomy): Eukaryota > Metazoa > Chordata > Actinopteri > Salmoniformes > Salmonidae > Oncorhynchus > Oncorhynchus gorbuscha. The sequence goes on from NC_060193.1 coordinate 18,715,928, forward strand.
TATTGTTGAGAGCTCTTCCAGCAGGGTAAAAGAGGTCACAGTGGAGTGATGTTGTATTGTTGAGAGCTCTTCCAGCAGGGTAGAAGAGGTCACAGTGGAGTGATGTTGTATTGTTGAGAGCTCTTCCAGCAGGGTAAAAGAGGTCACAGTGGAGTGATGTTGTATTGTTGAGAGCTCTTCCAGCAGGGTAGAAGAGGTCACAGTGGAGTGATGTTGTATTGTTGAGAGCTCTTCCAGCAGGGTAGAAGAGGTCACAGTGGAGTGATGTTGTGTTGTTGAGAGCTCTTCCAGCAGGGTAGAAGAGGTCACAGTGGAGTGATGTTGTATTGTTGAGAGCTCTTCCAGCAGGGTAGAAGAGGTCACAGTGGAGTGATGTTGTGTTGATGCTGTTGTTATATTAAGAAGTGAATCATGAGAAGTTGAAATTGGAGAGAGGAGAATGTCAGTCCTTCATATAAACATGTCAGTCAAACCCCAAAGAGCCAACTGCAGTTATACATTATATTCTAATTATTACAATAATCTGCACTCATTTCAGCAAAAAAAAAATTGTTGAAGGGATTAGAATATTTTCTAAATGATAAAACTGAGATAAAATGTCATGCAGGTGAATGAGGACCCAAAAGCGACTTGGCGAAAACAGAGTATTTAATCCAGAATAAACTTTACAAAACAAAAAGCATAATACTACACGTAAAGACAAGAACAGACTGGAGACTTGATCGAGAACTGCAGGTTGCCTCGGGAAGGCACTTGAACCTAGCAGACTCAGACACCTGCTCACCACGCAGCATCTGAGGGAAACACGACACGACAGGGCAAAACATAGACACAGCACGGTGAATTATAAATGAGGATCCGACAGGGCAGGTACGGGAAACAAGGAGAGAAATAGGGACTCTAATCAGGGAAAAGGATCGGGAACAGGTGTGGGAAGACTAAATGATGATTAGGGGAATAGGAACAGCTGGGAGCAGGAACGGAACGATAGAGAGAAGAGAGAGCGAGAGAGTGAGAGAGGGAGGGGGAGAGAGAGGGATAGAAAGAGGGAAAGAACCTAATAAGACCAGCAGAGGGAAACGAATAGAATGGGAAGCACAGGGACAAGACATGATAATAAATGACAAAACATGACAGTACCCCCCACTCACCGAGCGCCTCCTGGCGCACTCGAGGAGGAATCCTGGCGGCAACGGAGGAAATCATCAATGAGTGAACGGTCCAGCACGTCCCGAGACGGAACCCAACTCCTCTCCTCAGGACCGTAACCCTCCCAATCCACTAAGTATTGGTGACCCCGTCCCCGAGAACGCATGTCCATGATCTTATGTACCTTGTAAATAGGTGCGCTCTCGACAAGGACGGGAGGGGGAGGGAAGACGAACGGGGGTGCGAAGAAAAGGCTTAACACAGGAGACATGGAAGACAGGATGGACGCGACGAAGATGTCGCGGAAGAAGCAGTCGCACAGCGACAGGATTGACGACCTGGGAGACACGGAACGGACCAATGAACCGCGGAGTCAACTTACGAGAAGCTGTCGTAAGAGGAAGGTTGCGAGTGGAAAGCCACAGTCTCTGGCCGCAACAATACCTAGGACTCTTAATCCTGCGTTTATTGGCGGCTCTCACAGTCTGTGCCCTGTAGCGGCAAAGTGCAGACCTCACCCTCCTCCAGGTGCGCTCACAACGTTGGACAAACGCTTGAGCGGAGGGAACGCTGGACTCGGCAAGCTGGGAAGAGAATAGAGGAGGCTGGTAACCCAGACTACTCTGAAACGGAGATAACCCGGTAGCAGACGAAGGAAGCGAGTTGTGAGCGTATTCTGCCCAGGGGAGCTGTTCTGCCCAAGACGCAGGGTTTCTGAAAGAAAGGCTGCGTAGTATGCGACCAATCGTCTGATTGGCCCTCTCTGCTTGACCGTTAGACTGGGGATGAAACCCGGAAGAGAGACTGACGGACGCACCAATCAAACGACAGAACTCCCTCCAAAACTGTGACGTGAATTGCGGGCCTCTGTCTGAAACGGCGTCTAACGGGAGGCCATGAATTCTGAACACATTCTCGATAATGATTTGTGCCGTCTCCTTAGCGGAAGGAAGTTTAGCGAGGGGAATGAAATGTGCCGCCTTAGAGAACCTATCGACAACCGTAAGAATCACAGTCTTCCCCGCAGACAAAGGCAGACCGGTAATGAAGTCTAGGGCGATGTGAGACCATGGTCGAGAAGGAATGGGGAGCGGTCTGAGACGACCGGCAGGAGGAGAGTTACCCGACTTAGTCTGCGCGCAGTCCGAACAAGCAGCCACGAAACGGCGCGTGTCACGCTCCTGAGTCGGCCACCAAAAGCGCTGGCGAATAGACGCAAGAGTGCCTCGAACACCGGGATGACCAGCTAACTTGGCAGAGTGAGCCCACTGAAGAACAGCCAGACGAGTGGAAACAGGAACGAAAAGGAGGTTACTAGGACAAGCGCGCGGCGACGCAGTGTGCGTGAGTGCTTGCTTAACCTGTCTTTCAATTCCCCAGACTGTCAACCCGACAACACGCCCATAAGGAAGAATCCCCTCGGGATCAGTAGAAGCCACAGAAGAACTAAACAGACGGGATAAGGCATCAGGCTTGGTGTTCTTGCTACCCGGACGGTAAGAAATCACAAACTCGAAACGAGCGAAAAACAACGCCCAACGAGCTTGACGGGCATTAAGTCGTTTGGCAGAACGGATGTACTCAAGGTTCTTATGGTCTGTCCAAACGACAAAAGGAACGGTCGCCCCCTCCAACCACTGTCGCCATTCGCCTAGGGCTAAGCGGATGGCGAGCAGTTCACGGTTACCCACATCATAGTTGCGCTCAGATGGCGACAGGCGATGAGAAAAATAAGCGCAAGGATGAACCTTATCGTCAGACTGGAAGCGCTGGGATAGAATGGCTCAGAAGCCTACCTCTGAAGCGTCAACCTCGACAATGAATTGTCTAGTGACGTCAGGAGTAACGAGGATAGGAGCGGACGTAAAACGTTCTTTTAGAAGATCAAAAGCTCCCTGGGCGGAACCGGACCACTTAAAACACGTCTTGACAGAAGTAAGAGCTGTGAGAGGGGCAGCAACTTGACCGAAATTACGAATGAAACGCCGATAGAAATTAGCGAAACCTAAAAAGCGCTGCAACTCGACACGTGACCTTGGAACGGGCCAATCACTGACAGCTTGGACCTTAGCGGAATCCATCTGAATGCCTTCAGCGGAAATAACGGAACCGAGAAAAGTAACGGAGGAGACATGAAAAGAGCACTTCTCAGCCTTTACGTAGAGACAATTCTCTAAAAGGCGCTGTAGAACACGTCGAACGTGCTGAACATGAATCTCGAGTGACGGTGAAAAAATCAGGATATCGTCAAGATAGACAAAAACAAAGATGTTCAGCATGTCTCTCAGAACATCATTAACTAATGCCTGAAAAACAGCTGGCGCATTGGCGAGACCAAACGGCAGAACCCGGTACTCAAAATGCCCTAACGGAGTGTTAAACGCCGTTTTCCACTCGTCCCCCTCTCTGATGCGCACGAGATGGTAAGCGTTACGAAGGTCCAACTTAGTAAAGCACCTGGCTCCCTGCAGAATCTCGAAGGCTGATGACATAAGGGGAAGCGGATAACGATTCTTAACCGTTATGTCATTCAGCCCTCGATAATCCACGCAGGGGCGCAGAGTACCGTCCTTCTTCTTAACAAAAAGAACCCCGCCCCGGCCGGAGAGGAAGAAGGCACTATGGTACCGGCGTCAAGAGACACAGATAAATAATCCTCGAGAGCCTTACGTTCGGGAGCCGACAGAGAGTATAGTCTACCCCGAGGAGGAGTGGTCCCCGGAAGGAGATCAATACTACAATCATACGACCGGTGAGGAGGAAGGGAGTTGGCTCGGGACCGACTGAAGACCGTGCGCAGATCATGATATTCCTCCGGCACTCCTGTCAAATCGCCAGGTTCCTCCTGAGAAGTGGGGACAGAAGAAATGGGAGGGATGGCAGACATTAAGCACTTCACATGACAAGATACGTTCCAGGATAGGATAGAATTACAAGACCAATTAATAGAAGGATTATGACATACTAGCCAGGGATGACCCAAAACAACAGGTGTGAAAGGTGAACGAAAAATCAAAAAAGAAATAGTCTCACTGTGGTTACCAGATACTGTGAGAGTTAAAGGTAGTGTCTCAAATCTGATACTGGGAAGATGACTACCATCTAAGGCAAACATGGGCGTAGGCTTGTCTAACTGTCTGAAAGGAATGTTATGTTTCCGAACCCATGCTTCGTCCATGAAACAACCCTCAGCCCCAGAGTCAATCAAGGCACTGCATGTAGCACCCGAACCGGTCCAGCGTAGATGGACCGACATAGTAGTACAAGATCTAGATGAAGAGACCTGAGTAGTAGCGCTCACCAGTAGCCCTCCGCTTACTGATGGGCTCTGGCCTCTTACTGGACATGAATTAACAAAATGTCCATCAAATCCGCAATGGAGGCACAGGCGGTTGGTGATCCTCCGTTCCCTCTCCTTAGTCGAGATGCGAATCCCTCCCAGCTGCATGGGCTCAGTCTCAGAGCCAGAGGAGGGAGATGGTTGCGATGCGGAGCAGGGAAACACCGTTGATGCGAGCTCTCTTCCACGAGCCTGGTGACGAAGATCTACCCGTCGTTCTATGCGGATGGCGAGAGCAATCAAAGAGTCCACACTGGAAGGAACCTCCCGAGAGAGAATCTCATCTTTGACCACTGTGTGGAGTCCCTCCAGAAAACGAGCGAGCAGCGCCGGCTCGTTCCAGTCACTAGAGGCAGCAAGAGTACGAAACTCTATAGAGTAATCCGTTATGGATCGATCACCTTGGCATAGGGAAGCCAGGACCCTAGAAGCCTCCCCACCAAAAACTGAACGGTCAAAAACCCGAATCATCTCCTCTTTAAAGTTCTGGTAATTGTTAGAACAATCAGCCCTTGCCTCCCAGATAGCTGTGCCCCACTCTCGGGCCCGGCCAGTAAGGAGTGAAATGACGTAAGCAACCCGAGCTCTCTCTCTAGAGTATGTGTTGGGTTGGAGAGAGAACACAATCTCACACTGGGTGAGAAAGGAGCGGCACTCAGTGGGCTGCCCGGAGTAGCAAGGTGGGTTATTAACCCTAGGTTCTGGAGGCTCGGCAGGCCAGGAAGTAACAGGTGGCACGAGACGAAGACTCTGGAACTGTCCAGAGAGGTCGGAAACCTGAGCGGCCAGGCTCTCCACGGCATGGCGAGCAGCAGACAATTCCTGCTCGTGTCTGCCGAGCATGGCTCCTTGGATCTCGACGGCAGTGTTACGAGCGTCTGTAGTCGCTGGGTCCATTCCTTGGTCGGATCCTTCTGTCATGCAGGTGAATGAGGACCCAAAAGCGACTTGTCGAAAACAGAGTATTTAATCCAGAATAAACTTTACAAAACAAAAAGCATAATACTACACGTAAAGACAAGAACAGACTGGAGACTTGATCGAGAACTGCAGGTTGCCTCGGGAAGGCACTTGAACCTAGCAGACTCAGACACCTGCTCACCACGCAGCATCTGAGGGAAACACGACACGACAGGGCAAAACATAGACACAGCACGGTGAATTATAAATGAGGATCCGACAGGGCAGGTACGGGAAACAAGGAGAGAAATAGGGACTCTAATCAGGGAAAAGGATCGGGAACAGGTGTGGGAAGACTAAATGATGATTAGGGGAATAGGAACAGCTGGGAGCAGGAACGGAACGATAGAGAGAAGAGAGAGCGAGAGAGTGAGAGAGGGAGGGGGAGAGAGAGGGATAGAAAGAGGGAAAGAACCTAATAAGACCAGCAGAGGGAAACGAATAGAATGGGAAGCACAGGGACAAGACATGATAATAAATGACAAAACATGACATAAAAAAGAAAACAACGTTCTACGGAGAATTCAAAAGGCACCTTGTGGAGTATGTTTGTGTTTTACCTAAGACAGAGTATAGTGTTCATTAGTAAAGTGTGATTCAGAGATGGTAAAGGTTGTGTGTACTTTGTGTTTGTGTGTGTGTGAGTGTGTGTGTGTGTGATCGCGTTGTGCTGGCATGCAGAGGACAGATGAAGCCAGTGATGTAATGTCTTTGTCCTGTCTATGTCTCGTGTGTGTGTGTGTGTGTGTAGCCCCTTAGCTGTCCAGACTCATGAGCAGAACGGTTCCTCTCTTGATCCAGTGGTCAAAAGGCACATCTCCAGACTTGAGGTCCACCCCCATCACAAAAGAGGGTCTGCCCCCCCCCCCCCATCACAAAAGAGGGCCCCCCCCCCACCCAAACACACTGAGAATTAGTAGCACAGACACACATGGGAGATAGACAGGACACAGCAACCTGGTCTCAGGGCATTTCCTATTAGTATGTACGTGTTATATAGTATGATATGATACATTTGGTATGGTTACATAAGACAGATGGTTATTTAAGCCAAAAACAAAAGGTTGGGGGTGGTTGCAACTTTTCAACTACTTACTACTTTTTAGCATGTTAGCTAACCCTTCCCCTAACCCTAACCTTAACCTAAGTTCTAAACTTAATCCTAAACTATGTTAGTGAGCTAGCTAACATAGTTTACATATCATTAGAATTCGTAGACCATTTTGCCACAGACATTACATCACTGTCACTTGGCAGATAGACAGACAGACAGACAGACAGACAGACAGACAGACAGACAGACAGACAGACAGACAGACAGACAGACAGACAGACAGACAGACAGACAGACAGACAGACAGACAGACAGACAGACAGACAGACAGACAGACAGACAGACAGACAGACAGACAGACAGACAGACAGACAGACAGACAGACAGACAGACAGAGAGAAAGGAGAGAGAGAGAGAGAGAGAGAGAGGGAAGGGAGAGAGAGAGAGAAAGAGAGAGGGGGAGAGAAAATAAATGATTGCCTTACTCTTGACTAAATGCGGTTTGAAGTTGATGATGTTGAGGATTGGGACAGACCAGCTGTACAAACTCAGCCTCCACCAGACAAGTCTTATCCCAGCCAGCCCCCTCCAGATTCAGCCCCTTCCCTCCATCCCCGGGGAGGGGATGGAGGGAAGAGGAGTGTTGAGAAGAGGAATGAAAATGAGTTACATAAAAGGTCCATTAGACTGGACTAGCGCCTTGAGTTTTCTGACCATGCGACCTGACCAGGAAGAATATACCCTAGCCTAGACTAAACACATTGCGGGGAATAGTTGTGGACGAAGGGACACTGATTTATAGTAAAACGTTGGTGTCTCACCTTGGGTGGGAAGATGAGGTTGTTCACTGTAGCAACAATGAACTCCAAGGATAGAGTCCACTGACACCTGTGTGTAACAGACATTTTAGTCAGATTTTCAGTTAGTCTCCCATTGACCTCAATGTATGAGAGGGTGAACATTTGACTTAAAGGAAGTTAAGACTTGCCCCACAGTATCTTACTGCCGGCCACACCAGACACTCAAGTAATTTGTATTATCCCAACAGTGGTACTGTATATCCTTGGAAAAGTATCAATGTGGGCATAATTGTAAAACAAACATGACCCATTCCTGAGTATGGAGCAGTGGTCTTTGAGTGTGTGAGGTGCAGAGTGGTGCTTGTAGTTGAGGTTAGTTCGTGAACAATTTGAAAGTTTGCTCAGTGGTTCGTTGGCGAGCATGTTGAGAGCAGAGTAAGTGCTGTGTGTGTGTGTGTTCGCACGTTGTGCGGAAGCCAGTTAGGAGGGTAAAGCCAGAGAGCCAGAAGAGGTGGGTGGGCTGTCTTTGCCCACAATGCCAGCGGCTTCAGAGACTGGTAGGCCTGAGGAGGAGGGAGGAGACACAGTTCAGACAGACACAGACAGGCAGACAGAGACACACACATGCAACGCATTAGCAGAAGGGTAAGAAGGGTAAGAAACCCATTTGGATAGCTCACTGGGGTTCTGTCTGCCTCATCATGCCTCATCGTTTGTTGTTTTAAAGACAAAGAGGAAAGCACTGTCATGTGACAAGTGAGGAGGTAACCAGGAACAAGGAAGAAATTGTTTACAGTCTTTGCTCGTCTTTGCTAGGTAGGTGGGATATCTCTACATATTTAACCTGAGATGAACAGCTCCCACTGCCCCACAGCACAACACTCATCTTTGCTAGGTAGGTGGGATATCTCTACATATTTAACCTGAGATGAACAGCTCCCACTGCCCCACCGTACACACTCGTCTTTGCTAGGTAGGGGGGATATCTCTACATCTTTAACCTGAGATGAACAACTCCCACTGCCCCACCGTACACACTCGTCTTTGCTAGGTAGGGGGGATATCTCTACATCTTTAACCTGAGATGAACAACTCCCACTGCCCCACCGTACACACTCGTCTTTGCTAGGTAGGTGGGATATCTCTTCATCTTTAACCTGAGATGAACAGCTCCCACTGCCCCACCGTACACACTCGTCTTTGCTAGGTAGGTGGGATATCTGTACATCTTTAACCTGAGATGAACAACTCCCACTGCCCCACCGTACACACTCGTCTTTGCTAGGTAGGTGGGATATCTGTACATCTTTAACCTGAGATGAACAACTCCCACTGCCCCACCGTACACACTCGTCTTTGCTAGGTAGGTGGGATATCTGTACATCTTTAACCTGAGATGAACAACTCCCACTGCCCCACCGTACACACTCGTCTTTGCTAGGTAGGTGGGATATCTGTACATCTTTAACCTGAGATGAACAACTCCCACTGCCCCACCGTACACACTCGTCTTTGCTAGGTAGGTGGGATATCTGTACATCTTTAACCTGAGATGAACAACTCCCACTGCCCCACCGTACACACTCGTCTTTGCTAGGTAGGTGGGATATCTGTACATCTTTAACCTGAGATGAACAACTCCCACTGCCCCACCGTACACACTCGTCTTTGCTAGGTAGGTGGGATATCTGTACATCTTTAACCTGAGATGAACAACTCCCACTGCCCCACCGTACACACTCGTCTTTGCTAGGTAGGTGGGATATCTGTACATCTTTAACCTGAGATGAACAACTCCCACTGCCCCACCGTACACACTCGTCTTTGCTAGGTAGGTGGGATATCTGTACATCTTTAACCTGAGATGAACAACTCCCACTGCCCCACCGTAAACACTGAAGTAATAGACACCATTCACAGGTGCAGTGAAGATGGAAGATACCTTTGAACCAAGCCTTCAAGACATCATACTGTGTTCATATTATTTCCTGTCACGAACTCAGATACCTTCGGCGCCTCGAGCAGCTGCTTCGGCCTGTTGTTTCCAAAGTTTTACTTTGTTTTTATTTGTATTTCGTGTCAACATCTGATTCCAACTCACCAGCTAGATTGCAATGGAGCCCGCGCAGAATATCGAACGAATATTTCCAGCGCTGTAGAAGCTGTGTTTATTACACTATTGTCCGGGGCAAAATTGACAATCCGGGAAATCCAAAGAGAAAAATCACAGGTCATTAGTCATGCAAAAGCAAGATGCTCACATTTTCTAGACCCCATAACAATACTCTGTCAACAGTGCTGAAGTTACAAGCTTTAGTAGATACGTGTGTGCATTCTCATGTCACCGCCATCTGCTGTTTCCCGTTTGAGAGTAGGAAAGTTAGCCTGAAATCCAGACCGGTGTTGTGTTTACATTCCACTCCTTGTATTCCATGTCATATGCCAAACACGACAATGAATGGCAAAGATTGGAACGTTAGAACAAACAGACTGGTACCCAGGCTCAGTGTCGTAAAATACTTGAGTAAAAATACTTCAAAGTACTACTAAAGGAGTTGGAATCTGTACTTAACTATTTATATTTTTGACAACTTTTAATTTGAATCCACTACGTTCCTTAGGATAATAATATACTTTTTACTACATACAATTTCCCTGACACACAAAAGTACTTGACTTGTTACATTTTGAATGTTTAAAATTAACAGGACAGGAAAATGGTCGAATTCACACACTTATTAAGACGACATCCCTGGTCATCCCCACTGTTTCTGACCTGGTGGATACACTAAACACATGCTTCGTTTGTAAAGTATGTCTGAGTGTTGGAGTGTGCCCCTGGCTATCCATAAATAAAAACTAAAAACTATTTCGGCCATCTGGTTTGCATAATATAAGTCATGTGAAATTATTTAAACTTTTACTTTTGATACTTAAGTATATTTTAACAATTACATTTACTTTTGATACTTTACTCAAGTAGTATTTTACTGGGTGACTTTCACTTTTACTCGAGTCCGTTTCTATTACTCAAGTATGACAATTGGGTACTTTTCCCACCACTGCCCAGGCTATATGACACCCTTAGGGAAGACATTTCACGAGACATAATGAGATAACATTCAAAGAAAAACTGTGACCCACATGAGTGACCTTTAAACTTGAATTGTCTACTCATTAAAATAAGTTCAACGTTGCATCAACAAGTCATCAAGAATTTCTCAAGACTGGGGAAAAGTAAGGAAAAGCTGCACACTAATGGCTCCAATTAGTTAAATAAACCACGGTGTCGACAGCTAAGCTGCCTGAATCAGGGGTTAATCGTCTCATGACAGAGGGAAATGTGGCATTGTGCCATGTACTTCACATAGGAAAGATCAGGAAGCCACTGAAGGACCGGCAAGCCAGAAAAGACCGGGCAGCTTCCAGTTGGACCAGTCGACCGGCCATGGACATAGTAACAGTCGACAGGCCATGGACATAGTAACAGTCGACAGGCCATGCACATAGTAACAGTCGACAGGCCATGGACATAGTAACATGCACATAGTAACAGTCGACAGGCCATGCACATAGTAACAGTCGACAGGCCATGCACATAGTAACAGTCGACAGGCCATACACATAGTAACAGTGCACATAGAACAGGCCATGCACATAGTAACAGTCGACCGGCCATGCACATAGTAACAGTCGACAGGCCATGCACATAGTAACAGTCGACAGGCCATGCACATAGTAACAGTCGACCGGCCATGCACATAGTAACAGTCGACAGGCCATGCACATAGTAACAGTCGACAGGCCATGCACATAGTAACAGTCGACCATGCACATAGTAACAGTCGACAGGCCATGCACATAGTAACAGTCGACAGGCATGCACATAGTAACATAGTAACAGTCGACAGGCCATGCACATAGTAACAGTAGACAGGCCATGCACATAGTAACAGTCGACCGGCCATGCACATAGTAACAGTCGACAGGCCATGCACATAGTAACAGTCGACAGGCCATGCACATAGTAACAGTCGACAGGCCATGCACATAGTAACAGTCGACAGGCCATGCACATAGTAACAGTCGACCCATGCACATAGTAACAGTCGACCGGCCATGCACATAGTAACAGTCGACAGGCCATGCACATAGTAACAGTGTCACATAGTAACAGTCCGGCATTGCACATAGTAACAGGCCATGCACATAGTAACAGGCCATGCACATAGTAACAGTCGACAGGCCATGCACATAGTAACAGTCGACAGGCCATGCACATAGTAACAGTCGACCGGCCATGCACATAGTAACAGTCGACAGGCCATGCACATAGTAACAGTCGACAGGCCATGCACATAGTAACAGTCGACCGGCCATGCACATAGTAACAGTAACGACGGCCATGCACATAGTAACAGTCGACCGGCCATGCACATAGTAACATGCACATAGTAACAGTCGACGGGCCATGCACATAGTAACAGTAACCATGCACATAGTAACAGACGACGGCCATGCACATAGTAACAGTCGACAGGCCATGCACATAGTAACTAACAGTCGTAACCGACAGGCCATGCACATAGTAACAGTCGACCATGCACATAGTAACAGTCGACCGGCCATGCACATAGTAACAGTCGACAGGCCATGCACATAGTAACAGTCGACCGGCCATGCACATAGTAACAGTCGACCGGCCATGCACATAGTAACAGTCGACCGGCCATGCACATAGTAACAGTCGACCGGCCATGCACATAGTAACAGTAACCATGCACATAGTAACAGTCGACAGGCCATGCACATAGTAACCATGCAGTCGACCGGCATGCACATAGTAACAGTCGACCGGCCATGCACATAGTAACAGTCGACATGCACATAGTAACAGTCGACAGTCGACCGGCCATGCACATAGTAACAGTCGATAGTGCAAACAGTCGACCGTGCACATAGTAACAGTCGACCGCCATGCACATAGTAACAGTCACATGCACATAGTAACAGTCGACCGGCCATGCACATAGTAACAGTCGACCGGCCATGCACATAGTAACAGTCGACCGGCCATGCACATAGTAACAGCCGACCGGCCATGCACATAGTAACAGTCGACCGGCCATGCACATAGTAACAGTCGACCGGCCATGCACATAATAACAGTCGACCACATAGTAACAGCCATGCACATAGTAACAGTCGACCGGCCATGCACATAGTAACAGTCGACCGGCCATGCACATAGTAACAGTCGACCGGCCATGCACATAGTAACAGTCGACCGGCCATGCACATAGTAACAGTCGGCCTGCCATATAGGCCGGCCTAGACAGTACACAAGTTCAAGATATTGACAAACACGTTCAAATCAAATTTGATTTGGGATGGAGGGAAAGAGAGAGAGAGAAATAGAGTAACAGAGAGAGAGAGAGAGAGAGAGATGGAGGAACAGAGAGAGAGAGAGAGAGAGAGAGAGAGAGAGAGAGAGAGAGAGAGAGAGAGAGTAACAGCAGCTTATGGTACACACATACACACACCGAATACAACCTTACAGTGAAGTGCTTACTTACAAGACCTTAACCATGAATGCAGTTTTAAGAAAATATTTACGAAGTAAACTAAAGTTTAAAAAAATGTGTACATGTAGGTAGGGGTAAAGTGACTATGCATAGATAATAAACAGCGAGAGTAGGAGTGTTAAAACAAAGGGGGGGTCAATGCAAATAGTCCAGGTAGCCATTTGATGAATTGTCCAGCAGTCTAATGGCTTGGGGGTGTAGAAGCTGTTTAAGAAGCCTTTTGGTCCTTTTAGCCATGTTGTTCTGTTTTCTGTTATGTTTCACCAGGTAATTCAAATCCAAACTTAAACAGTGACATTGTTTGACAGTTAATGCTTACGTCTAATAATTGGCAGCAGGTAGGGAAAATATTCAAATGTCCTTTGACCTTGTGTGTGTCTTTCTGGATGTCAGTAAGAGTGTGGAGTTCAGCCAGAAGACTATGGATGAGGCCCTGTAGAAGGCGAAGGGAATGAGGGCTGACCAAGCAGGTACACAGATCGTTCAGCCTTTAAAACATACACTACATGACCAAAATGCTTGTCGAAGATCTCATTCCAAAATCACTTTGTGCACAGGGGCATTGTCATGCTGAAACAAGAAAGGGCCTTCCCCAAACTGTTGCAACAAAGTTGGAAGCACAGAATCCTCTATAGCGTTAAGATTTCCCTTCACTGGAACTAAGGAACCTTATCTGAACCATGGAAAATATCCCCAGACCATTATTCCTCATCCACCAAACTTTACATTTGGCACAATGCATTAGGGCAGGTAGCGTTCTCCTGGCATCACTCCAGAGAATGCATTTCTACTGCTCCAGAGTACAATGGTGGCGAGCTTTACACCACTCCAGCCGACACTTGGCATTGCACATGGTGATCTTAGGCTTGTGTGCGGCTGCTCGGCCATGGAAACCCATTTCATGAAGCTAGCGAACAGTTCTTCAGCTGATGTTACTTCCAGAGGCAGTTTGGAACTCAGTAGTGAGTGTTGCAACTGAGGACAGATGGTTTATATGCGCTACGCGCTTCAGCACTCGCAGGTTCCATTCTGTGAGCTTGTGTTGCCTACCAATTGGCGGCTGAGCCTAGACATTTCCATTTCACAATAACAGAACAATAACAGAACCGGGGCAGTATTAGCAGGGCAAAAATGTGATAAACTGACTCGTCCAGCCGGCTGGCCAGGTATATAGGTCTGGTAGGCAAGGTAGGTAATTCTGGTCAGCCAGCCAGATAGGTCCGGCCAGGTAGGTAGATACAACCAGCTAGAACCTGTCAGCCGGCCAGATAGGTCCAGCCAGTTTGGTAGATAGGTAAGTCCGGCGGGCCAGGTAGGTCCAGCCGCCCAGGTTGTTAGTTCCAGCCTGCTGGCCCGGCTAGGTAAGTAGGTTCAGCATTCGGGGAAGGAAGGTCCAGTTGGCCAGGTTAGTAGATCCAGACGGCAGGTCAGATAAGTAGGTCCGGCCACCCGGCCGGGCAGGGAGATGAGGTCAGCCAGCCGGCCAGGTAGGTAGGACCGGAGGGCCATGTAGGTAGTTCCAGCTGGCCAGGTAGGTAGGTCAGGGCGATGGGCCGGCCAGGTAGGTAGGTCCGGGGTAGGTAAGTCCAGTCAGCCAGGTTGGTAGGTCCGGCCAGCGGGCCAGGTGGAAGAGCTGGCTTGTCGGCCAGATAGGTAGGTCCAGTCAGCCATTTAGGCCTAGCTTATTGCCTGTCGGCCGGCCAGACCTAGCCATCTGACCTGCGGGCCGGACCTACAGTACCAGTCAAAAGTTTGCACAAACCCTACTCATTCAAGGGCTTTTCTTTATTTGACTATTTTCTACATTGTAGAATAGTAGTGAAGACATCAAACTATGAAATAACACACAGGGAATCATATTTTAGATTTGAGATTCTTCAAAGTAGCCACTCTAATTCCCAATGACAGCTTTGCACACACTTGGCATTCTCTCAACCAGCTTCAACTGGAATGCTTTTCCAACAGTCATGTAGGAGTTCCCACATTTGCTGAGCACTTGTTGGCTAATTTTCCTTCACTCTGTGGTCCAACACATTGTAAACCATCTCAATTGCAGGGATGCATACTAGTCACCTTTCGGTGAAATTCACCGTATTGAATCCAAAATAGGTGACCTACCTGATTCGTGTAGATCCGATGAGAAAAGTTTGGGGGTTGGGGGGGGCTTTGGATCACTACTGTCTGTAAACGAATGAGTGATGCGTGTTTGGAGCAATACTGGCTGTATCCAAGGCTCAGCCAAACGTTTACATATCAACAGAATGCAGCGACTGAAGAGAGAAGAGACAACCAATGTGCTAGTTACAGCAACAGCGCGTGTCTGGAAAGACAGCGGGAGAGTGGAAAGACATTTTGCCAGTTACAGCATCAGTGAGCGCTCTGGAAAGACAGCAGAGAGTGGAAAGGCAGCTTGCTAGATACAGCATCAGCGAGCGCTCTGGAAAGACAGCGGGAGAGTGGAAAGGCAGTTTGCTAGTTACAGCATCAGCGAGCGCTCTGGAAAGACAGCGGGAGAGTGGAAAGGCAGTTTGCTAGTTACAGCATCAGCTAGCGCTCTGGAAAGACAGCAGAGAGTGGAAAGGCAGTTTGCTAGTTACAGCATCAGAGTGCTCTCTGGAAAGACAGCGGGAGTGTAGAAAGACATTTTGCCAGTTACAGCATCAGCGAGCACTCTGGAAAGACAGCAGAGAGTGGAAAGACATTTTGCCAGTTACAGCATCAGCGAGCGCTCTGGAAAGACAGCAGAGAGTGGAAAGGCAGCTTGCTAGATACAGCATCAGCGAGCGCTCTGGAAAGACAGCGGGAGAGTGGAAAGGCAGTTTGCTAGTTACAGCATCAGCGAGCGCTCTGGAAAGACAGCGGGAGAGTGGAAAGACATTTTGCCAGTTACAGCATCAGCGAGCGCTCTGGAAAGACAGCAGAGAGTGGAAAGGCAGCTTGCTAGATACAGCATCAGCGAGCGCTCTGGAAAGACAGCCGGAGAATGGAAAGGCAGTTTGCTAGTTACAGCATCAGCGAGCGCTCTGGAAAAACAGCGGGAGAGTGGAAAGGCAGTTTGCTAGTTACAGCATCAGCTAGCGCTCTGGAAAGACAGCAGAGAGTGGAAAGGCAGTTTGCTAGTTACAGCATCAGAGCGCTCTGGAAAGACAGCAGAGAGTGGAACGGCAGTTTGCTAGTTACAGCATCAGAGTGCTCTCTGGAAAGACAGCGGGAGTGTAGAAAGACAGTTTGTCAGTTACAGCATCAGCGAGCACTCTGGAAAGACAGCAGAGAGTGGAAAGGCAGTTTGCTAGTTACAGCATCAGCTAGCGCTCTGGAAAGACAGCAGAGAGTGGAAAGGCAGTTTGCTAGTTACAGCATCAGCTAGCGCTCTGGAAAGACAGCAGAGAGTGGAAAGGTAGTTTGCTAGTTACAGCATCAGCGAGCGCTCTGGAAAGACACCAGAGAGTGGAAAGGCAGTTTGCTAGTTACAGCATCAGCGAGCGCTCTGGAAAGACAGCGGGAGTGTAGAAAGACAGTTTGCCAGTTACAGCATCAGCGAGCGCTCTGGAAAGACAGCAGAGAGTGGAAAGGCAATTTGCCAGTTACAGCATCAGCGAGCGTTCAGGAAAGACAGCAGAGAGTGGAAAGGCAGTTTGCTAGTTACAGCATCAGCGAGCGCTCTGGAAAGACAGCAGAGAGTCGAAAGGCAGTTTGCAAGTTACAGCATCAGCGAGCGCTCTTGAAAGACAGCAGAGTGGAAAGGCAGTTTGCTAGTTACAGCATCAGAGCGCTCTGGAAAGACAGCAGAGAGTGGAAAGGAAGTTTGCTAGTTACAGCATCAGAGCGCTCTCTGGAAAGACAGCGGGAGTGTGGAAAGACAGTTTGCCAGTTACAGCATCAGCGAGTGCTCTGGAAAGACACCAGAGAGTGGAAAGGCAGTTTGCAAGTTACAGCATCAGCGAGCGCTCTGGAAAGACAGCGGGAGAGTGGAAAGGCAGTTTGCTAGTTACAGCATCAGCTAGCGCTCTGGAAAGACAGCAGAGAGTGGAAAGGCAGTTTGCTAGTTACAGCATCAGCTAGCGCTCTGGAAAGACAGCAGAGAGTGGAAAGGTAGTTTGCTAGTTACAGCATCAGCTAGCGCTCTGGAAAGACAGCAGAGAGTGGAACGGCAGTTTGCTAGTTACAGCATCAGCTAGCGCTCTGGAAAGAGAGCGGGAGAGTGGAAAGGCAGTTTGCTAGTTACAGAATCAGCTAGCCCTCTGGAAAGATAGCGGGAGAGTGGAACGGCAGTTTGCTAGTTACAGAATCAGCTAGTGCTCTGGAAAGACACCAGAGAGTGGAAAGGTAGTTTGCTAGTTACAGCATCAGCGAGCGCTCTGGAAAGACAGCAGAGAGTGGAAAGGCAGTTTGCTAGTTACAGCATCAGAGCGCTCTGGAAAGACAGCAGAGAGTGGAAAGGCAGTTTGCTAGTTACAGCATCAGCTAGCGCTCTGGAAAGACAGCAGAGAGTGGAAAGGCAGTTTGCTAGTTACAGCATCAGCTAGCGCTCTGGAAAGACAGCAGAGAGTGGAAAGGCAGTTTGCTAGTTACAGCATCAGCGAGCGCTCTGGAAAGACAGCAGAGAGTGGAAAGGCAGTTTGCTAGTTACAGCATCAGCTAGCGCTCTGGAAAGACAGCGGGAGTGGAAAGGCAGTTTGCTAGTTACAGCATCAGCGAGCGCTCTGGAAAGACAGCGGGAGTGTAGAAAGACAGTTTGCCAGTTACAGCATCAGCGAGCGCTCTGGAAAGACAGCAGAGAGTGGAAAGGCAATTTGCCAGTTACAGCATCAGCGAGCGTTCAGGAAAGACAGCAGAGAGTGGAAAGGCAGTTTGCTAGTTACAGCATCAGCGAGCGCTCTGGAAAGACAGCAGAGAGTCGAAAGGCAGTTTGCAAGTTACAGCATCAGCGAGCGCTCTTGAAAGACAGCAGAGTGGAAAGGCAGTTTGCTAGTTACAGCATCAGAGCGCTCTGGAAAGACAGCAGAGAGTGGAAAGGAAGTTTGCTAGTTACAGCATCAGAGCGCTCTCTGGAAAGACAGCGGGAGTGTGGAAAGACAGTTTGCCAGTTACAGCATCAGCGAGTGCTCTGGAAAGACACCAGAGAGTGGAAAGGCAGTTTGCAAGTTACAGCATCAGCGAGCGCTCTGGAAAGACAGCGGGAGAGTGGAAAGGCAGTTTGCTAGTTACAGCATCAGCTAGAGCTCTGGAAAGACAGCAGAGAGTGGAAATGCAGTTTGCTAGTTACAGCATCAGCTAGCGCTCTGGAAAGACAGCAGAGAGTGGAAAGGTAGTTTGCTAGTTACAGCATCAGCTAGCGCTCTGGAAAGACAGCAGAGAGTGGAACGGCAGTTTGCTAGTTACAGCATCAGCTAGCGCTCTGGAAAGAGAGCGGGAGAGTGGAAAGGCAGTTTGCTAGTTACAGAATCAGCTAGCCCTCTGGAAAGATAGCGGGAGAGTGGAACGGCAGTTTGCTAGTTACAGAATCAGCTAGTGCTCTGGAAAGACACCAGAGAGTGGAAAGGTAGTTTGCTAGTTACAGCATCAGCGAGCGCTCTGGAAAGACAGCAGAGAGTGGAAAGGCAGTTTGCTAGTTACAGCATCAGCTAGCGCTCTGGAAAGACAGCAGAGAGTGGAAAGGCAGTTTGCTAGTTAGAGCAGCATCAGCTAGCGCTCTGGAAAGACAGCAGAGAGTGGAAAGGTAGTTTGCTAGTTACAGCATCAGCTAGCGCTCTGGAAAGACAGCAGAGAGTGGAAAGGCAGTTTGCTAGTTACAGCATCAGCTAGCGCTCTGGAAAGACAGCAGAGAGTGGAAAGGCAGTTTGCTAGTTACAGCATCAGCTAGCGCTCTGGAAAGACAGCAGAGAGTGGAAAGGCAGTTTGCTAGTTACAGCATCAGCTAGCGCTCTGGAAAGACAGCAGAGAGTGGAAAGGTAGTTTGCTAGTTACAGCATCAGCTAGCGCTCTGGAAAGACAGCAGAGAGTGGAACGGCAGTTTGCTAGTTACAGCATCAGCTAGCGCTCTGGAAAGAGAGCGGGAGAGTGGAAAGGCAGTTTGCTAGTTACAGAATCAGCTAGCCCTCTGGAAAGATAGCAGGGAGAGTG
This sequence comes from Oncorhynchus gorbuscha, assembly GCF_021184085.1. Lineage (NCBI taxonomy): Eukaryota > Metazoa > Chordata > Actinopteri > Salmoniformes > Salmonidae > Oncorhynchus > Oncorhynchus gorbuscha. The sequence goes on from NC_060193.1 coordinate 18,734,939, forward strand.
GAACGGCAGTTTGCTAGTTACAGAATCAGCTAGTGCTCTGGAAAGACACCAGAGAGTGGAAAGGTAGTTTGCTAGTTACAGCATCAGCGAGCGCTCTGGAAAGACAGCAGAGAGTGGAAAGGCAGTTTGCTGGTTACAGCATCAGCTAGCGCTCTGGAAAGACAGCAGAGAGTGGAAAGGCAGTTTGCTAGTTACAGCATCAGCTAGCGCTCTGGAAAGACAGCAGAGAGTGGAAAGGTAGTTTGCTAGTTACAGCATCAGCTAGCGCTCTGGAAAGACAGCAGAGAGTGGAAAGGCAGTTTGCTAGTTACAGCATCAGCTAGCGCTCTGGAAAGACAGCAGAGAGTGGAAAGGCAGAGAGTGGAAAGTTTGCTAGTTACAGCATCAGCTAGCGCTCTGGAAAGACAGCAGAGAGTGGAAAGGCAGTTTGCTAGTTACAGCATCAGAGCGCTCTGGAAAGACAGCGGAGAGTGGAACGGCAGTTTGCTAGTTACAGCATCAGCTAGCGCTCTGGAAAGACAGCAGAGAGTGGAAAGGCAGTTTGCTAGTTACAGCATCAGAGCACTCTGGAAAGACAGCAGAGAGTGGAACGGCAGTTTGCTAGTTACAGCATCAGAGTGCTCTTGAAAGACAGCGGAGTGGAAAGGCAGTTTGCTAGTTACAGCATCAGAGCGCTCTGGAAAGACAGCAGAGAGTGGAAAAGAAGTTTGCTAGTTACAGCATCAGAGCGCTCTCTGGAAAGACAGCGGGAGTGTAGAAAGACAGTTTGCCAGTTACAGCATCAGCGAGGGCCCTGGAAAGACAGCGGGAGAGTGGAAAGGCAGTTTGCAAGTTACAGCATCAGCGAGCGCTCTGGAAAGACAGCGGGAGAGTGGAAAGGCAGTTTGCTAGTTACAGCATCAGCTAGCGCTCTGGAAAGACAGCAGAGAGTGGAAAGGCAGTTTGCTAGTTACAGCATCAGCTAGCGCTCTGGAAAGACAGCAGAGAGTGGAAAGGCAGTTTGCTAGTTACAGCATCAGCGAGCGCTCTGGAAAGACAGCAGAGAGTGGAAAGGCAGTTTGCTAGTTACAGCATCAGCTAGCGCTCTGGAAAGACAGCAGAGAGTGGAAAGGTAGTTTGCTAGTTACAGCATCAGCTAGCGCTCTGGAAAGACAGCAGAGAGTGGAAAGGTAGTTTGCTAGTTACAGCATCAGCTAGCGCTCTGGAAAGACAGCAGAGAGTGGAAAGGCAGTTTGCTAGTTACAGCATCAGAGCGCTCTGGAAAGACAGCGGAGAGTGGAACGGCAGTTTGCTAGTTACAGCATCAGAGCGCTCTGGAAAGACAGCAGAGAGTGGAAAGGCAGTTTGCTAGTTACAGCATCAGCGAGCGCTCTGGAAAGACAGCAGAGAGTGGAAAGGCAGTTTGCTAGTTACAGAATCAGCTAGCCCTCTGGAAAGATAGCGGGAGAGTGGAACGGCTGTTTGCTAGTTACAGAATCAGCTAGTGCTCTGGAAAGACACCAGAGAGTGGAAAGGCAGTTTGCTAGTTACAGCATCAGCGAGCGCTCTGGAAAGACAGCGGGAGAGTGGAACGGCAGTTTGCTAGTTACAGCATCAGCTAGCGCTCTGGAAAGACAGCAGAGAGTGGAAAGGCAGTTTGCTAGTTACAGCATCAGAGCACTCTGGAAAGACAGCAGGGAGTAGAACGGCAGTTTGCTAGTTACAGCATCAGCTAGCGCTCTGGAAAGACAGCAGAGAGTGGAAAGGCAGTTTGCTAGTTACAGCATCAGCTAGCGCTCTGGAAAGACAGCAGAGAGTGGAAAGACAGTTTGCTAGTTACAGCATCAGCTAGCGCTCTGGAAAGGCAGCAGAGAGTGGAAAGGCAGTTTGCTAGTTACAGCATCAGCTAGCGCTCTGGAAAGACAGCAGAGAGTGGAAAGGTAGTTTGCTAGTTACAGCATCAGCTAGCGCTCTGGAAAGACAGCAGAGAGTGGAAAGGCAGTTTGCTAGTTACAGCATCAGCTAGCGCTCTGGAAAGACAGCAGAGAGTGGAAAGGTAGTTTGCTAGTTACAGCATCAGCTAGCGCTCTGGAAAGACAGCAGAGAGTGGAAAGGCAGTTTGCTAGTTACAGCATCAGAGCGCTCTGGAAAGATAGCGGAGAGTGGAACGGCAGTTTGCTAGTTACAGCATCAGAGCGCTCTGGAAAGACAGCAGAGAGTGGAAAGGCAGTTTGCTAGTTACAGCATCAGCGAGCGCTCTGGAAAGACAGCGGGAGAGTGGAAAGGCAGTTTGCAAGTTACAGCATCAGCAAGCGCTCTGGAAAGACAGCGGGAGAGTGGAAAGGCAGTTTGCAAGTTACAGCATCATCGAGCGCTCTGGAAAGACACCAGAGATTGGAAAGGCAGTTTGCTAGTTACAGCTTCAGCGAGCGCTCTGGAAAGACAGCGGGAGAGTGGAACGGCAGTTTGCTAGTTACAGCATCAGAGCGCTCTCTGGAAAGACAGCGGGAGTGTAGAAAGACAGTTTGCCAGTTACAACATCAGCGAGCACTCTGGAAAGACAGCAGAGAGTCGAAAGGCAGTTTGCAAGTTACAGCATCAGCGAGCGCTCTGGAAAGACAGCAGAGTGGAAAGGCAGTTTGCTAGTTACAGCATCAGAGCGCTCTGGAAAGACAGCAGAGAGTGGAAAGGAAGTTTGCTAGTTACAGCATCAGAGCGCTCTCTGGAAAGACAGCGGGAGTGTGGAAAGACAGTTTGCCAGTTACAGCATCAGCGAGTGCTCTGGAAAGACAGCAGAGAGTGGAAAGGCAGTTTGCAAGTTACAGCATCAGCGAGCGCTCTGGAAAGACAGCGGGAGAGTGGAAAGGCAGTTTGCTAGTTACAGCATCAGCTAGCGCTCTGGAAAGACAGCAGAGAGTGGAAAGGCAGTTTGCTAGTTACAGCATCAGCTAGCGCTCTGGAAAGACAGCAGAGAGTGGAAAGGTAGTTTGCTAGTTACAGCATCAGCTAGCGCTCTGGAAAGACAGCAGAGAGTGGAACGGCAGTTTGCTAGTTACAGCATCAGCTAGCGCTCTGGAAAGAGAGCGGGAGAGTGGAAAGGCAGTTTGCTAGTTACAGAATCAGCTAGTGCTCTGGAAAGACACCAGAGAGTGGAAAGGTAGTTTGCTAGTTACAGCATCAGCGAGCGCTCTGGAAAGACAGCGGGAGAGTTACAGCATGGAAAGGCAGTTTGCTAGTTACAGCATCAGCTAGCGCTCTGGAAAGACAGCAGAGAGTGGAAAGGCAGTTTGCTAGTTACAGCATCAGCTAGCGCTCTGGAAAGACAGCAGAGAGTGGAAAGGCAGTTTGCTAGTTACAGCATCAGCTAGCGCTCTGGAAAGACAGCAGAGAGTGGAAAGGCAGTTTGCTAGTTACAGCATCAGCGAGCGCTCTGGAAAGACAGCAGAAAGTGGAAAGGCAGTTTGCTAGTTACAGCATCAGCTAGCGCTCTGGAAAGACAGCAGAGAGTGGAAAGGTAAAGACAGCAGAGAGTGGAAAGGCAGTTTGCTAGTTACAGCATCAGCTAGCGCTCTGGAAAGACAGCAGAGAGTGGAAAGGTAGTTTGCTAGTTACAGCATCAGCGAGCGCTCTGGAAAGACACCAGAGAGTGGAAAGGCAGTTTGCTAGTTACAGCATCAGCGAAAGCGCTCTGGAAAGACAGCGGGAGTGTAGAAAGACAGTTTGCCAGTTACAGCATCAGCGAGCGCTCTGGAAAGACAGCAGAGAGTGGAAAGGCAATTTGCCAGTTACAGCATCAGCGAGCGTTCAGGAAAGACAGCAGAGAGTGGAAAGGCAGTTTGCTAGTTACAGCATCAGCGAGCGCTCTGGAAAGACAGCAGAGAGTCGAAAGGCAGTTTGCAAGTTACAGCATCAGCGAGCGCTCTTGAAAGACAGCAGAGTGGAAAGGCAGTTTGCTAGTTACAGCATCAGAGCGCTCTGGAAAGACAGCAGAGAGTGGAAAGGAAGTTTGCTAGTTACAGCATCAGAGCGCTCTCTGGAAAGACAGCGGGAGTGTGGAAAGACAGTTTGCCAGTTACAGCATCAGCGAGTGCTCTGGAAAGACAGCGGGAGAGTGGAAAGGCAGTTTGCAAGTTACAGCATCAGCGAGCGCTCTGGAAAGACAGCGGGAGAGTGGAAAGGCAGTTTGCTAGTTACAGCATCAGCTAGCGCTCTGGAAAGACAGCAGAGAGTGGAAAGGCAGTTTGCTAGTTACAGCATCAGCTAGCGCTCTGGAAAGACAGCAGAGAGTGGAAAGGTAGTTTGCTAGTTACAGCATCAGCTAGCGCTCTGGAAAGACAGCAGAGAGTGGAACGGCAGTTTGCTAGTTACAGCATCAGCTAGCGCTCTGGAAAGAGAGCGGGAGAGTGGAAAGGCAGTTTGCTAGTTACAGAATCAGCTAGCCCTCTGGAAAGATAGCGGGAGAGTGGAACGGCAGTTTGCTAGTTACAGAATCAGCTAGTGCTCTGGAAAGACACCACCAGAGAGTGGAAAGGTAGTTTGCTAGAGTGGAAAGGTAGTTTGCTAGTTACAGCATCAGCGAGCGCTCTGGAAAGACAGCAGAGAGTGGAAAGGCAGTTTGCTAGTTACAGCATCAGCTAGCGCTCTGGAAAGACAGCAGAGAGTGGAAAGGCAGTTTGCTAGTTACAGCATCAGCTAGCGCTCTGGAAAGACAGCAGAGAGTGGAAAGGTAGTTTGCTAGTTACAGCATCAGCTAGCGCTCTGGAAAGACAGCAGAGAGTGGAAAGGCAGTTTGCTAGTTACAGCATCAGCTAGCGCTCTGGAAAGACAGCAGAGAGTGGAAAGGTAGTTTGCTAGTTAAAGACAGCATCAGCTAGCGCTCTGGAAAGAAAGACAGAGAGTGGAAAGGCAGTTTGCTAGTTACAGCATCAGAGCGCTCTGGAAAGACAGCGGAGAGTGGAACGGCAGTTTGCTAGTTACAGCATCAGCTAGCGCTCTGGAAAAACAGCAGAGAGTGGAAAGGCAGTTTGCTAGTTACAGCATCAGAGCACTCTGGAAAGACAGCAGAGAGTGGAACGGCAGTTTGCTAGTTACAGCATCAGAGTGCTCTTGAAAGACAGCGGAGTGGAAAGGCAGTTTGCTAGTTACAGCATCAGAGCGCTCTGGAAAGACAGCAGAGAGTGGAAAAGAAGTTTGCTAGTTACAGCATCAGAGCGCTCTCTGGAAAGACAGCGGGAGTGTAGAAAGACAGTTTGCCAGTTACAGCATCAGCGAGGGCCCTGGAAAGACAGCGGGAGAGTGGAAAGGCAGTTTGCAAGTTACAGCATCAGCGAAAGCGCTCTGGAAAGACAGCGGGAGAGTGGAAAGGCAGTTTGCTAGTTACAGCATCAGCTAGCGCTCTGGAAAGACAGCAGAGAGTGGAAAGGCAGTTTGCTAGTTACAGCATCAGAGCGCTCTGGAAAGACAGCAGAGAGTGGAAAGGCAGTTTGCTAGTTACAGCATCAGCGAGCGCTCTGGAAAGACAGCAGAGAGTGGAAAGGCAGTTTGCTAGTTACAGCATCAGCTAGCGCTCTGGAAAGACAGCAGAGAGTGGAAAGGCAGTTTGCTAGTTACAGCATCAGCGAGCGCTCTGGAAAGACAGCAGAGAGTGGAAAGGCAGTTTGCTAGTTACAGCATCAGCTAGCGCTCTGGAAAGACAGCAGAGAGTGGAAAGGTAGTTTGCTAGTTACAGCATCAGCTAGCGCTCTGGAAAGACAGCAGAGAGTGGAAAGGTAGTTTGCTAGTTACAGCATCAGAGCACTCTGGAAAGACAGCGGAGAGTGGAACGGCAGTTTGCTAGTTACAGCATCAGAGCGCTCTGGAAAGACAGCAGAGAGTGGAAAGGCAGTTTGCTAGTTACAGCATCAGCGAGCGCTCTGGAAAGACAGCAGAGAGTGGAAAGGCAGTTTGCTAGTTACAGAATCAGCTAGCCCTCTGGAAAGATAGCGGGAGAGTGGAACGGCTGTTTGCTAGTTACAGAATCAGCTAGTGCTCTGGAAAGACACCAGAGAGTGGAAAGGTAGTTTGCTAGTTACAGCATCAGCGAGCGCTCTGGAAAGACAGCAGAGAGTGGAAAGGCAGTTTGCTAGTTACAGCATCAGCTAGCGCTCTGGAAAGACAGCAGAGAGTGGAAAGGTAGTTTGCTAGTTACAGCATCAGCTAGCGCTCTGGAAAGACAGCAGAGAGTGGAAAGGTAGTTTGCTAGTTACAGCATCAGAGCGCTCTGGAAAGACAGCGGAGAGTGGAACGGCAGTTTGCTAGTTACAGCATCAGAGCGCTCTGGAAAGAGAGCGGGAGAGTGGAAAGGCAGTTTGCTAGTTACAGAATCAGCTAGCCCTCTGGAAAGATAGCGGGAGAGTGGAACGGCAGTTTGCTAGTTACAGAATCAGCTAGTGCTCTGGAAATACACCAGAGAGTGGAAAGGTAGTTTGCTAGTTACAGCATCAGCGAGCGCTCTGGAAAGACACCAGAGAGTGGAAAGGCAGTTTGCTAGTTACAGCATCAGCGAGCGCTCTGGAAAGACAGCGGGAGAGTGGAACGGCAGTTTGCTAGTTACAGCATCAGCTAGCGCTCTGGAAAGACAGCAGAGAGTGGAAAGGCAGTTTGCTAGTTACAGCATCAGAGCACTCTGGAAAGACAGCAGGGAGTAGAACGGCAGTTTGCTAGTTACAGCATCAGCTAGCGCTCTGGAAAGACAGCAGAGAGTGGAAAGGCAGTTTGCTAGTTACAGCATCAGCTAGCGCTCTGGAAAGACAGCAGAGAGTGGAAAGACAGTTTGCTAGTTACAGCATCAGCTAGCGCTCTGGAAAGGCAGCAGAGAGTGGAAAGGCAGTTTGCTAGTTACAGCATCAGCTAGCGCTCTGGAAAGACAGCAGAGAGTGGAAAGGCAGTTTGCTAGTTACAGCATCAGCTAGCGCTCTGGAAAGACAGCAGAGAGTGGAAAGGTAGTTTGCTAGTTACAGCATCAGCTAGCGCTCTGGAAAGACAGCAGAGAGTGGAAAGGCAGTTTGCTAGTTACAGCATCAGCTAGCGCTCTGGAAAGACAGCAGAGAGTGGAAAGGTAGTTTGCTAGTTACAGCATCAGCTAGCGCTCTGGAAAGACAGCAGAGAGTGGAAAGGCAGTTTGCTAGTTACAGCATCAGAGCGCTCTGGAAAGATAGCGGAGAGTGGAACGGCAGTTTGCTAGTTACAGCATCAGAGCGCTCTGGAAAGACAGCGGGAGTGTAGAAAGACAGTTTGCCAGTTACAACATCAGCGAGCGCTCTGGAAAGACAGCGGGAGAGTGGAAAGGCAGTTTGCAAGTTACAGCATCATCGAGCGCTCTGGAAAGACACCAGAGATTGGAAAGGCAGTTTGCTAGTTACAGCTTCAGCGAGCGCTCTGGAAAGACAGCGGGAGAGTGGAACGGCAGTTTGCTAGTTACAGCATCAGAGCGCTCTCTGGAAAGACAGCGGGAGTGTAGAAAGACAGTTTGCCAGTTACAACATCAGCGAGCACTCTGGAAAGACAGCAGAGAGTCGAAAGGCAGTTTGCAAGTTACAGCATCAGCGAGCGCTCTGGAAAGACAGCAGAGTGGAAAGGCAGTTTGCTAGTTACAGCATCAGAGCACTCTGGAAAGACAGCAGAGAGTGGAAAGGAAGTTTGCTAGTTACAGCATCAGAGCGCTCTCTGGAAAGACAGCGGGAGTGTGGAAAGACAGTTTGCCAGTTACAGCATCAGCGAGTGCTCTGGAAAGACAGCGGGAGAGTGGAAAGGCAGTTTGCAAGTTACAGCATCAGCGAGCGCTCTGGAAAGACAGCGGGAGAGTGGAAAGGCAGTTTGCTAGTTACAGCATCAGCTAGCGCTCTGGAAAGACAGCAGAGAGTGGAAAGGCAGTTTGCTAGTTACAGCATCAGCTAGCGCTCTGGAAAGACAGCAGAGAGTGGAAAGGTAGTTTGCTAGTTACAGCATCAGCTAGCGCTCTGGAAAGACAGCAGAGAGTGGAACGGCAGTTTGCTAGTTACAGCATCAGCTAGCGCTCTGGAAAGAGAGCGGGAGAGTGGAAAGGCAGTTTGCTAGTTACAGAATCAGCTAGCCCTCTGGAAAGATAGCGGGAGAGTGGAACGGCAGTTTGCTAGTTACAGAATCAGCTAGTGCTCTGGAAAGACACCAGAGAGTGGAAAGGTAGTTTGCTAGTTACAGCATCAGCGAGCGCTCTGGAAAGACAGCAGAGAGTGGAAAGGCAGTTTGCTAGTTACAGCATCAGCTAGCGCTCTGGAAAGACAGCAGAGAGTGGAAAGGCAGTTTGCTAGTTACAGCATCAGCTAGCGCTCTGGAAAGACAGCAGAGAGTGGAAAGGTAGTTTGCTAGTTACAGCATCAGCTAGCGCTCTGGAAAGACAGCAGAGAGTGGAAAGGCAGTTTGCTAGTTACAGCATCAGCTAGCGCTCTGGAAAGACAGCAGAGAGTGGAAAGGTAGTTTGCTAGTTACAGCATCAGCTAGCGCTCTGGAAAGACAGCAGAGAGTGGAAAGGCAGTTTGCTAGTTACAGCATCAGAGCGCTCTGGAAAGACAGCGGAGAGTGGAACGGCAGTTTGCTAGTTACAGCATCAGCTAGCGCTCTGGAAAGACAGCAGAGAGTGGAAAGGCAGTTTGCTAGTTACAGCATCAGAGCACTCTGGAAAGACAGCAGAGAGTGGAACGGCAGTTTGCTAGTTACAGCATCAGAGTGCTCTTGAAAGACAGCGGAGTGGAAAGGCAGTTTGCTAGTTACAGCATCAGAGCGCTCTGGAAAGACAGCAGAGAGTGGAAAAGAAGTTTGCTAGTTACAGCATCAGAGCGCTCTCTGGAAAGACAGCGGGAGTGTAGAAAGACAGTTTGCTAGTTACAGCATCAGCTAGCGCTCTGGAAAGACAGCAGAGAGTGGAAAGGCAGTTTGCTAGTTACAGCATCAGAGCGCTCTGGAAAGACAGCGGAGAGTGGAACGGCAGTTTGCTAGTTACAGCATCAGAGCGCTCTGGAAAGACAGCAGAGAGTGGAAAGGCAGTTTGCTAGTTACAGCATCAGCGAGCGCTCTGGAAAGACAGCAGAGAGTGGAAAGGCAGTTTGCTAGTTACAGAATCAGCTAGCCCTCTGGAAAGATAGCGGGAGAGTGGAACGGCAGTTTGCTAGTTACAGAATCAGCTAGTGCTCTGGAAAGACACCAGAGAGTGGAAAGGTAGTTTGCTAGTTACAGCATCATCGAGCGCTCTGGAAAGACAGCAGAGAGTGGAAAGGCAGTTTGCTAGTTACAGCATCAGCTAGCGCTCTGGAAAGACAGCAGAGAGTGGAAAGGCAGTTTGCTAGTTACAGCATCAGCTAGCGCTCTGGAAAGACAGCAGAGAGTGGAAAGGTAGTTTGCTAGTTACAGCATCAGCTAGCGCTCTGGAAAGACAAAGCAGAGAGTGGAAAGGCAGTTTGCTAGTTACAGCATCAGAGCGCTCTGGAAAGACAGCGGGACAGCGGAGTGGAAAGGCAGTTTGCTAGTTACAGAATCAGCTAGCCCTCTGGAAAGATAGCGGGAGAGTGGAACGGCAGTTTGCTAGTTACAGCATCAGCTAGCGCTCTGGAAAGACACCAGAGATTGGAAAGGCAGTTTGCTAGTTACAGCTTCAGCGAGCGCTCTGGAAAGACAGCGGGAGAGTGGAACGGCAGTTTGCTAGTTACAGCATCAGAACGCTCTCTGGAAAGACAGCGGGAGTGTAGAAAGACAGTTTGCCAGATACAACATCAGCGAGCACTCTGGAAAGACAGCAGAGAGTCGAAAGGCAGTTTGCAAGTTACAGCATCAGCGAGCGCTCTGGAAAGACAGCAGAGTGGAAAGGCAGTTTGCTAGTTACAGCATCAGAGCGCTCTGGAAAGACAGCAGAGAGTGGAAAGGAAGTTTGCTAGTTACAGCATCAGAGCGCTCTCTGGAAAGACAGCGGGAGTGTGGAAAGACAGTTTGCCAGTTACAGCATCAGTGAGTGCTCTGGAAAGACAGCGGGAGAGTGGAAAGGCAGTTTGCAAGTTACAGCATCAGCGAGCGCTCTGGAAAGACAGCGGGAGAGTGGAAAGGCAGTTTGCTAGTTACAGCATCAGCTAGCGCTCTGGAAAGACAGCAGAGAGTGGAAAGGCAGTTTGCTAGTTACAGCATCAGCTAGCGCTCTGGAAAGACAGCAGAGAGTGGAAAGGTAGTTTGCTAGTTACAGCATCAGCTAGCGCTCTGGAAAGACAGCAGAGAGTGGAACGGCAGTTTGCTAGTTACAGCATCAGCTAGCGCTCTGGAAAGAGAGCGGGAGCGTTTGCTAGAGAATCAGCTGGAAAGATAGCAGTTTTGCTAGTTACAGAATCAGCTAGCCCTCTGGAAAGATAGCAGGAGAGTGGAAAGGCAGTTTGCTAGTTACAGAATCAGCTAGTGCTCTGGAAAGACACCAGAGAGTGGAAAGGTAGTTTGCTAGTTACAGCATCAGCGTGGAAAGACAGCAGAGAGTGGAAAGGCAGTTTGCTAGTTACAGCATCAGCTAGCGCTCTGGAAAGACAGCAGAGAGTGGAAAGGCAGTTTGCTAGTTACAGCATCAGCTAGCGCTCTGGAAAGACAGCAGAGAGTGGAAAGGTAGTTTGCTAGTTACAGCATCAGCTAGCGCTCTGGAAAGACAGCAGAGAGTGGAAAGGCAGTTTGCTAGTTACAGCATCAGCTAGCGCTCTGGAAAGACAGCAGAGAGTGGAAAGGTAGTTTGCTAGTTACAGCATCAGCTAGCGCTCTGGAAAGACAGCAGAGAGTGGAAAGGCAGTTTGCTAGTTACAGCATCAGCTAGCGCTCTGGAAAGACACCAGAGATTGGAAAGGCAGTTTGCTAGTTACAGCATCAGCTAGCGCTCTGGAAAGACAGCAGAGAGTGGAAAGGCAGTTTGCTAGTTACAGCATCAGAGCGCTCTGGAAAGACAGCGGGAGAGTGGAAAGGCAGTTTGCTAGTTACAGAATCAGCTAGCCCTCTGGAAAGATAGCGGGAGAGTGGAACGGCAGTTTGCTAGTTACAGCATCAGCTAGCGCTCTGGAAAGACACCAGAGATTGGAAAGGCAGTTTGCTAGTTACAGCTTCAGCGAGCGCTCTGGAAAGACAGCGGGAGAGTGGAACGGCAGTTTGCTAGTTACAGCATCAGAACGCTCTCTGGAAAGACAGCGGGAGTGTAGAAAGACAGTTTGCCAGATACAACATCAGCGAGCACTCTGGAAAGACAGCAGAGAGTCGAAAGGCAGTTTGCAAGTTACAGCATCAGCGAGCGCTCTGGAAAGACAGCAGAGTGGAAAGGCAGTTTGCTAGTTACAGCATCAGAGCGCTCTGGAAAGACAGCAGAGAGTGGAAAGGAAGTTTGCTAGTTACAGCATCAGAGCGCTCTCTGGAAAGACAGCGGGAGTGTGGAAAGACAGTTTGCCAGTTACAGCATCAGTGAGTGCTCTGGAAAGACAGCGGGAGAGTGGAAAGGCAGTTTGCAAGTTACAGCATCAGCGAGCGCTCTGGAAAGACAGCGGGAGAGTGGAAAGGCAGTTTGCTAGTTACAGCATCAGCTAGCGCTCTGGAAAGACAGCAGAGAGTGGAAAGGCAGTTTGCTAGTTACAGCATCAGCTAGCGCTCTGGAAAGACAGCAGAGAGTGGAAAGGTAGTTTGCTAGTTACAGCATCAGCTAGCGCTCTGGAAAGACAGCAGAGAGTGGAACGGCAGTTTGCTAGTTACAGCATCAGCTAGCGCTCTGGAAAGAGAGCGGGAGAGTGGAAAGGCAGTTTGCTAGTTACAGAATCAGCTAGCCCTCTGGAAAGATAGCGGGAGAGTGGAACGGCAGTTTGCTAGTTACAGAATCAGCTAGTGCTCTGGAAAGACACCAGAGAGTGGAAAGGTAGTTTGCTAGTTACAGCATCAGCGAGCGCTCTGGAAAGACAGCAGAGAGTGGAAAGGCAGTTTGCTAGTTACAGCATCAGCTAGCGCTCTGGAAAGACAGCAGAGAGTGGAAAGGCAGTTTGCTAGTTACAGCATCAGCTAGCGCTCTGGAAAGACAGCAGAGAGTGGAAAGGTAGTTTGCTAGTTACAGCATCAGCTAGCGCTCTGGAAAGACAGCAGAGAGTGGAAAGGCAGTTTGCTAGTTACAGCATCAGCTAGCGCTCTGGAAAGACAGCAGAGAGTGGAAAGGTAGTTTGCTAGTTACAGCATCAGCTAGCGCTCTGGAAAGACAGCAGAGAGTGGAAAGGCAGTTTGCTAGTTACAGCATCAGAGCACTCTGGAAAGACAGCAGAGAGTGGAACGGCAGTTTGCTAGTTACAGCATCAGAGTGCTCTTGAAAGACAGCGGAGTGGAAAGGCAGTTTGCTAGTTACAGCATCAGAGCGCTCTGGAAAGACAGCAGAGAGTGGAAAGGCAGTTTGCTAGTTACAGAATCAGCTAGCCCTCTGGAAAGATAGCGGGAGAGTGGAACGGCAGTTTGCTAGTTACAGAATCAGCTAGTGCTCTGGAAAGACACCAGAGAGTGGAAAGGTAGTTTGCTAGTTACAGCATCAGCGAGCGCTCTGGAAAGACAGCAGAGAGTGGAAAGGCAGTTTGCTAGTTACAGCATCAGCTAGCGCTCTGGAAAGACAGCAGAGAGTGGAAAGGTAGTTTGCTAGTTACAGCATCAGCTAGCGCTCTGGAAAGACAGCAGAGAGTGGAAAGGCAGTTTGCTAGTTACAGAATCAGCTAGCCCTCTGGAAAGATAGCGGGAGAGTGGAACGGCAGTTTGCTAGTTACAGAATCAGCTAGTGCTCTGGAAAGACACCAGAGAGTGGAAAGGTAGTTTGCTAGTTACAGCATCAGCGAGCGCTCTGGAAAGACAGCAGAGAGTGGAAAGGCAGTTTGCTAGTTACAGCATCAGCTAGCGCTCTGGAAAGACAGCAGAGAGTGGAAAGGCAGTTTGCTAGTTACAGCATCAGCTAGCGCTCTGGAAAGACAGCAGAGAGTGGAAAGGTAGTTTGCTAGTTACAGCATCAGCTAGCGCTCTGGAAAGACAGCAGAGAGTGGAAAGGCAGTTTGCTAGTTACAGCATCAGAGCGCTCTGGAAAGACAGCGGGAGAGTGGAAAGGCAGTTTGCTAGTTACAGAATCAGCTAGCCCTCTGGAAAGATAGCGGGAGAGTGGAACGGCAGTTTGCTAGTTACAGAATCAGCTAGTGCTCTGGAAATACACCAGAGAGTGGAAAGGGAGTTTGCTAGTTACAGCATCAGCGAGCGCTCTGGAAAGACACCAGAGAGTGGAAAGGCAGTTTGCTAGTTACAGCATCAGCGAGCGCTCTGGAAAGACAGCGGGAGAGTGGAACGGCAGTTTGCTAGTTACAGCATCAGCTAGCGCTCTGGAAAGACAGCAGAGAGTGGAAAGGCAGTTTGCTAGTTACAGCATCAGAGCACTCTGGAAAGACAGCAGAGAGTAGAACGGCAGTTTGCTAGTTACAGCATCAGAGTGCTCTTGAAAGACAGCGGAGTGGAAAGGCAGTTTGCTAGTTACAGCATCAGAGCGCTCTGGAAAGACAGCAGAGAGTGGAAAGGCAGTTTGCTAGTTACAGCATCAGCTAGCGCTCTGGAAAGACAGCAGAGAGTGGAAAGGCAGTTTGCTAGTTACAGCATCAGCTAGCGCTCTGGAAAGACAGCAGAGAGTGGAAAGGCAGTTTGCTAGTTACAGCATCAGCTAGCGCTCTGGAAAGACAGCAGAGAGTGGAAAGGCAGTTTGCTAGTTACAGCATCAGCTAGCGCTCTGGAAAGGCAGCAGAGAGTGGAAAGGCAGTTTGCTAGTTACAGCATCAGCTAGCGCTCTGGAAAGACAGCAGAGAGTGGAAAGGCAGTTTGCTAGTTACAGCATCAGCTAGCGCTCTGGAAAGACAGCAGAGAGTGGAAAGGTAGTTTGCTAGTTACAGCATCAGCGAGCGCTCTGGAAAGACAGCGGGAGAGTGGAAAGGCAGTTTGCAAGTTACAGCATCATCGAGCGCTCTGGAAAGACACCAGAGATTGGAAAGGCAGTTTGCTAGTTACAGCTTCAGCGAGCGCTCTGGAAAGACAGCGGGAGAGTGGAACGGCAGTTTGCTAGTTACAGCATCAGAGCGCTCTCTGGAAAGACAGCGGGAGTGTAGAAAGACAGTTTGCCAGTTACAACATCAGCGAGCACTCTGGAAAGACAGCAGAGAGTGGAAAGGCAGTTTGCTAGTTACAGCATCAGCTAGCGCTCTGGAAAGACAGCAGAGAGTGGAAAGGCAGTTTGCTAGTTACAGCATCAGCTAGCGCTCTGGAAAGACAGCAGAGAGTGGAAAGGCAGTTTGCTAGTTACAGCATCACGTCCACTGAACGATAACGAAGAGGTAGGTGAGAAGCCTGACCATGGGACAAGGGTGAAAAGGTGATGAAGCGTACTTAATGAGCTGTAACCGAAAAACAACTGTCATTTGGAAAGTTTGAGGTGAGGGAGAAAGTGTGGTGGAACAAGTATTGTTAGCATTGTTAAATATCTTGCTAGCTGGATCGAATTCTCTGTTAGCTAGCCAGAGAAATGTTGAGCAACATTAGCCAACTTAACTGATCAAATAATTGAGTTTATGGTGTGAAAATGTGCTTCCTAATAAAGTCAGACAGCTAACATTAGCTACCTAACGTTACAACATCAGATGAGCTAACGTTAGTAACCTAACCAATTCGCTATAGTATTAACTGGTATACGACTCCTTGTCGTTCCTCAAGTTAAAATACGTTAGTTGCTTACTGGACCCTGGCAATCTGTGTGAAATGTTAACTAATTAACTAGCTAACGAACTAACCACTATCTGTTAATGAAGGTTTTCCCTCTACAGTATGTGGTTAATTTTCAGTATGAGAGAATTAGGTGAAAATGAGGTGTTGCTTTTTAAACAAGTGGTTGCAGGGATCAACTGTAGCTGGAGCTGAGCCTGGCTTAAACTGGATGCCACTGTAGAGGTGAAAGGAACACACACACTTTCCCTTTTTCTCACTTTTGCTGGCACATTGTAGAACAGATGTCCACAAGGCAGGCAGTGTTCAATGTAATAATGTGCAGTGTAGCCAAAATATATTGTTTTTGTTGTGTTGAACATGACAGTAACACGTGTGTGTGAGTGAGTGAGGGGAGATTATATATTTCTTTACTCATTTTTGAGTATTTATTATCATTATTTTTGCACACATGTAGCCTAGTGCACTTGATCGATGTCTATAGTGGCCACTATAATAGAGCAAAAATAGAATGCCTGTTTGTTTCATTCTATTTCTACTTTAAGATGTTTTTTTCCCCAAGTGCAATATTTAGATGTGTGTGGTCACAAGCGTTCTATTATAAAGGCTGTCATGGTTAACTGCAATATTAGTGGATTGTGTTTTTTCTCAAGACTTGAGTGTCATTTGCAGTAAAGTCTAAGCAACAAATAACATTGTATTGCTTACTTTACATTTTGTAGCTGTGAGTTAGGGTCACATTAACCACTTTTTATTTTACACACAGAGACAGGATCATGTAGATCATATTCTTTGTTGTTTAATTAGTTAAAACCTGCATTTCCCACTAAGCAGGGATGTTTTGCATGTTTCAGTGCAACAACAAAGTGCCTCGTTTTTTGGGCCCTCACCAGTTTGCCTCCCTGCAATGAATTGGGTTGTGGTCGGGTGATTGTGGATGCTACATCATCTGATGCAGCAATCTCCTTCTTGGTCAAATACAGTGCCTTGCGAAAGTATTCGGCCCCCTTGAACTCTGCGACCTTTTGCCACATTTAAGGCTTCAAACATAAAGATATAAAACTGTATTTTTTTGTGAAGAATCAACAACAAGTGGGACAGAATCATGAAGTGGAACGACATTTATTGGATATTTCAAACTTTTTTAACAAATCAAAAACTGAAAAATTGGGCGTGCAAAATTATTCAGCCCCTTTACTTTCAGTGCAGCAAACTCTCTCCAGAAGTTCAGTGAGGATCTCTGAATGATCCAATGTTGACCTAAATGACTAATGATGATAAATACAATCCACCTGTGTGTAATCAAATCTCCGTATAAATGCACCTGCACTGTGATAGTCTCAGAGGTCCGTTAAAAACGCAGAGAGCATCATGAGGAACAAGCAACACACCAGGCAGGTCCGAGATACTGTTGTGAAGAAGTTTAAAGCCGGATTTGGATACAAAAAGATTTCCCAAGCTTTAAACACAGGAGCACTGTGCAAGCGATAATATTGAAATGGAAGGAGTATCAGACCACTGCAAATCTACCAAGACCTGGCCGTCCCTCTAAACTTTCAGCTCATACAAGGAGAAGACTGATCAGACAGCAGCCAAGAGGCCCATGACCACTCTGGATGAACTGCAGAGATCTACAGCTGAGGTGGGAGACTCTGTCCATAGGACAACAATCAGTTGTATATTGCACAAATCTGGCCTTTATGGAAGAGTGCAAGAAGAAAGCCATTTCTTAAAGATATCCATAAAAAGTGTAGTTTAGAGTTTGCCACAAGCCACCTGGGAGACACACCAGACATGTGGAAGAAGGTGCTCTGGTCAGATGAAACCAAAATTGAACTTTTTGGAAACAATGCAAAACGTTATGTTTGGCGTAAAAGCAACATAGCTCATCACCCTGAACACACCATCCCCACTGTCAAACATGGTGGTGGCAGCATCATGGTTTGGGCCTGCTTTTCTTCAGCAGGGACAGGGAAGATGGTTAAAATTGATGGGAAGATGGATGGAGCCAAATACAGGACCATTCTGGAAGAAAACCTGATGGAGTCTGCAAAAGACCTGAGACTGGGACGAAGATTTGTCTTCCAACAAGACAATGATCCAAAACATAAAGCAAAATCTACAATGGAATGGTTCAAAAATAAACATATCCAGGTGGTAGAATGGCCAAGTTAAAGTCCAGACCTGAATCCAACCGAGAATCTGTGGAAAGAACTGAAAACTGCTGTTCACAAATGTCTCTCGATGTGAAAAACTGATAGAGACATACCCCAAGCGACTTACAGCTGTAATCGCAGCAAAAGGTGGCGCTACAAAGTATTAACTTAAGGGGGCTGAATAATTTTGCAAGCCCAATTTTTCAGTTTTTGATTTGTTAAAAAAGTTTGAAATATCCAATAAATGTTGTTCCACTTCATGATTGTGGCCCACTTGTTGTTGATTCTTCACAAAAAAAATACAGTTTGATATCTTTATGTTTGAAGCCTGAAATGTGGCAAAAGGTCGCAAAGTTCAAGGGGGCCGAATACTTTCGCAAGGCATTGTAGCCATTACACAGCCTGGAGGTGTGTTGAGTCATTGTCCTGTTAAAAAACAAATGATAGTCCCACTAAGACCAAACCAGATGGGATGGTGTATCGCTGCAGAATGCCACTATAGACATCGATCAAGTGCACAAGGCTACATGTGTGCAACAATAACGTTCGGTCTGAGCCGCCAAAGATTCCCACCATTAGCTCTGACAAATTGAAAACCCTAGTCATAGGCGACTCCATTACCCGCAGTATTAGACTTAAAAAGAATCATCCAGTGATCATACATTGTTTACCAGTGTAACGATGCATGCTGAGAGTCGGGAAGCAAGTTCAGGGAGTGAAAACATTGAATAAATAAATGAAACAAACAGCACATGGAACAGGAACAATGACGACTGGGGAAGAAACCAAAGAGTGACATATATAGGGCAGGTAATCAAGGAGGTGATGGAGTCCAGGTGAGTGTCATTACTGTCACCAGCGCATAATGCTGGTGACAGGTGTGCGCCATAAGCGATCAGCCTGGAGACCTAGAGGCCGGAGAGCAAGCATACATGACACCCAGGGGGAAGGGCTACTGACGTAAACGTCGGTCTGAAGATGGTGCTGGCTGAGGCTAAAACGTCGGTCTGAAGATGGTGCTGGCTGAGGCTAAAACGTCGGTCTGAAGATGGTGCTGGCTGAGGCTAAAACGTCGGTCTGAAGATGGTGCTGGCTGAGGCTAAAACGTCGGTCTGAAGATGGTGCTGGCTGAGGCTAAAACTGGCGAGTGTAGATGGTATAGGAATATATCGTCACCAACGATGTGAAGATGAAACAGTCAGGGATTACCAAGCCCAACATAACTTCAGCGTGTTGTCTTCGAGTATTTATCTCTGGCCCCCTCCCAATTAGGGGGAGTGATGAGCTCTACAGCAGAGTCTAGAGCACAACTTAATCACTGGTTGAAAACTGTTTTCTGCCCCTCCCAAAAGATAGAATTTGTAGATAAATGTCCCTCGTTCTGGGACCCCCACAAACAGGACCAGGCCTGGCCTGCTGAGAAGTGACAGACTCCATCCAACTGGAGGGGTGCTCTCATATCCTCTAGCTCCACAATGAGATAGGGGGCAGGCCAAGCACCAGGCTGTTAGCCAGCCTGCCAGCTTAGTGGAGTCTGCCACTAGCACAGTCAGTGTAGTCAGCCCAGCTATCCCCATTGAGACCGTGTCTGTGTCTCGAACTAGGTCAGGCAAAACTAAACATGACGGTGTTCGCCTTAGCAATCTCACCGGGATAAAGACCTCCTCCATTCCTGTCATTATTGAACGAGATTGTGATAATATCTCACATCTCAAAATAGGACTACTTCATGTTAGATCCCTCACTTCTAAGGCAGTCATCGTAAATGAACTAATCACTGATCATAAACTTGATGTGATTGGCCTGACTGAAACATGGCTCAAGCCTGATAAGTTTAGTGTGTTCTCCCCTCCTGGTTACACTAGTGACCATATCCCCACACATAATTTTTTCAACCTTTATTTAACTAGGCAAGTCTGTTAGGAACAATAGGAACAAATTCTTATTTTACAATGGCGGCCTACCCCGGTCAAACCCTCCCAAAACCCGGACGATGCTAGGCCAATTGTGCGCCGCCCTATGTGACTCCCGATCACAGCCAGTTGTGATACTGCCTAGGATCGAATAAGGGCCTCTAGGGATGCCTCTAGCACTGCGATGCAATGCCTTAGACCGCTGCGCCACTCAGGGGCCCGGCGATGGGGTGCTGGCCGAACACCTCCGGGTGCTCCGTAGCTGGAAGGTGGGTCCATCCTGGGGGATGTAGTAGCAAGTGGGGAGAGAGGAGAGACTAGAGAGAGAACCATACCGTTAACACTACATAACAATAACCCCTAACCCTGTAAGAGGATTGGGGCCTGTCCTGGGGGATGTGGTAGGTGGGAGAGGAGAGTCTACAGGGGAGAGAGGAGAAGACTGTAAACTAGGAAACACTTGTGTAGGTCTGGGTGTTGGAGAATTATTATTCCACTCTTGGGGGGCAGTGGCTGTAATAATACTTGTGGCCACTGGGTAGTGCTCACGGTCTATGGTCTTTCAGAACTTCAGGAGGTTGTACAGGGAAGATGAGCTTCCCCTCTCGACCAGGTCTCCCTCGGGAAAATCTCATTTTATTTGTCACATGATTGGTAAACAACGAGTGTAGGCTAACAGTAAAATGCTTACTTACCGGCCCTTCCCAACAATGCAGAGAGAAAAAAATGAGAAATTATAGAAATAAATAGGAATAAATCCACAATGAGTAACGACTATATACACGGGGTACCAGTATCGAGTCAATGTGCAGGAGTACGAGGTAATTGAGGTACGTATGTACATTTAGGTAGGGATAAACTAGGCAACAGGATAGATAATAAACAGTAACAGCAGCAAAAGTGACGAGTCAAAAGTTAGTGCAAAAAATGTTCCAGCCCAGCTTAAGGAACTTCCTCCTCTTCAGGAGGATGCTGTGGAAGAAACAGAAAGCAAAGAGCAGCTTCCTGTAGAGCACAGGGTGGGCACAGCCTATGAACTGACTCTGTCACCATATTGGACTTCCCTCCCAGAGGAGGGAGGGAGGGAGGGAGGGAGGGAGGGGGATAGGGAGGGAGGGAGGGAGGGAGGGAGGGAGGGAGGGAGGGAGGGAGGGGAGGGAGGGAGGGAGGGAGGGAGGGAGGGAGGGATAGGCTCAAAAACCTAGGGTGACGGACCTAATGAATAACTTCAGGACCTAAGAATGACACGTCTCAAAATGGACCACCGCATTACACAGGTATCTTGCTGGCTCTCGCTGGTAGCCATCTTGTGCCAGTTTCCTCAGCTGTCATTGACGATGAACGTGTCAGCGTGGGAGTGAGACAGAGTGAAACAGAAAGCATGAGGGGGATCAAACGGTCTCCTCAGAGTGCCACTCAAAGTCTCCGTCACACACACACACACACACACACACACACACACACACACACACACACACACACACACACACACACACACACACACACACACACACACACACACACACACACACACACACACACACACACACACACACACACACACACACACAAAGGAGGTGACGCAGAAGGAGACGCGATCCTGATGCAGAGAGTGCACTATCAACATCCCCTGGAGCTCATTAGAAGCATTCTCCCACTCACCTGGAGACAGAGAGGGGGAGGGGTCAGGGAGGGGGAATGGGAGGAAGAGGGAAGGGAATGAGGAGAGTAGAGTAGAGTATGGAACATAGAGAGACAGAAAGAAATTGAGGAAGATAGAGAAATGGGGGAGAGAAGAAGGAGTCGGAGATGTGGGAAGAAGTAGGTAGGGAGAAAGAGGGAGAGGGGAGTCGGAGAGTGGGAAGGGTGGGGAGTCGGAGAAGTGGGAAGGGGTGGGAAGAGGTGGGGAAGAGAAAGACAGGGAGGGAGAGAGAAGAAGGAGTCAGGAGAGTTGGGAAGAGGTGGGGAGAGAGAATGACAGGGGGGAGGAGAGAAGAAGGAGTCGGGAGGTGGGAAGAGGTGGGGAGAGAAGACAGGGAGGGAGGAGAGAGGTGGGGTGGGAAGAGGTGGGGAGAGAGAAAGACAGGGAGGGAGGAGAGAAGAAGGAGTCGGGAGGTGGGAGGGTGGGGAGGAAGAGGTGGGGGTGGGAAGAGAGAGAAGACAGGGAGGGAGGAGAGAAGAAGGAGTCGGGAGGTGGGAAGAGGTGGGGAGAGAGAAAGACAGGGAGGGAGGAGAGAAGAAGGAGTCGGGAGGTGGGAAGAGGTGGGGAGAGAGAAGGGAGACAGGTGGGAGGGTGGGGAGAGGAGGGAGAGAGAAGGAGTCGGGAGGTGGGAAGAGGTGGGGAGAGAGAAAGACAGGGGGAGGGAGGAGAGAAGAAGGAGTCGGGAGGTGGGAAGAGGTGGGGAGAGAGAAAGACAGGGAGGGAGGAGAGAAGAAGAGAGGTGGGAAGAAGAGAGAGAAAGACAGGGAGGGAGGAGAGAAGAAGGAGTCGGGAGGTGGGAAGAGGTGGGGAGAGAGAAAGACAGGGAGGGAGGAGAGAAGAAGGAGTCGGAGAGGTGGGAAGAGGTGGGGAGAGAGAAAGACAGGGAGGAGGAGAGAAGAAGGAGTCGGGAGGTGGGAAGAGGTGGGGAGAGAGAAAGACAGGGAGGAGGAGAGAAGAAGGAGTCGGGAGGTGGGAAGAGGTGGGGAGAGAGAAAGACAGGGAGGGAGGAGAGAAGAAGGAGTCGGGAGGTGGGAAGAGGTGGGGAGAGAGAAAGACAGGGAGGGAGGAGAGAAGAAGGAGTCGGGAGGTGGGAAGAGGTGGGGAGAGAGAAAGACAGGGAGGGAGGTGGGAAAGAGGTGGGGAGAGAGAAAGACAGGGAGGGAGGAGAGAAGAAGGAGTCGGGAGGTGGGAAGAAGAGACAGGGAGGAGGAGAGAAGAAGGAGTGGGGAAGAGGTGGGGAGAGAAAGACAGGGAGGAGGAGAGAAGAAGGAGTCGGGAGGTGGGAAGAGGTGGGGAGAGAGAAAGACAGGGAGGGAGGAGAGAAGAAGGAGTCGGGAGGTGGGAAGAGGTGGGGAGAGAGAAAGACAGGGAGGGAGGAGAGAAGAAGGAGTCGGGAGGTGGGAAGAGGTGGGGAGAGAGAAAGACAGGGGGAGGGTGGGGAGGAGAGAAGGGAAGGAGTCGGGAGGTGGGAAGAGGTGGGGAGAGAGAAAGACAGGGAGGGAGGAGAGAAGAAGGAGTCGGGAGGTGGGAAGAGGTGGGGAGAGAGAAAGACAGGGAGGGAGGAGAGAAGAAGGAGTCGGGAGGTGGGAAGAGGTGGGGAGAGAGAAAGACAGGGAGGGAGGAGAGAAGAAGGAGTCGGGAGGTGGGAAGGGTGGGGAGGAGAAAGACAGGGAGGGAGGAGAGAAGAAGGAGTCGGGAGGTGGGAAGAGGTGGGGAGAGAGAAAGACAGGGAGGGAGGAGAGAAGAAGGAGTCAGGAGGTGGGAAGAGAAAGTGGGGGGAGAGAGAAAGACAGGGAGGGAGGAGAGGGAGGGAGGAGAAGGAGTCAGGGAGGTGGGAAGAGGTGGGGAGAGAGAAAGACAGGGAGGGAGGAGAGAAGAAGGAGTCAGAGAGGTGGGAAGAGGTGGGGAGAGAGAAAGACAGGGAGGGAGGAGAGAAGAAGGATGGAAGGTGAAGACATCAGCGGGGTGAAAGACAGGGAAAGACAGAGAGTTGGTCAGATGTTTTCGTCAAGATGAAATAACAGTAACACTTGTGAAACTAAACTTTCCAACCAAAACAACAATGAATCATAAAGGCATAAATGGGTTTAAGATAAACAATAGATTTTAACAGCTGAGAGGGAAAATGAAGGCAGCCAATTCCAGCGGGTTATAATTTTAATATTGAGCTGAACTTTGTGTGATCTAATTAACGTAATGAAATAAAGGCAAGCAGTGGCAATGACAGAGGCAAACAGTGCTACGTGCTAGGCATGACTAGTGCCTCAGCGAGAGAGAGAGAGTGTGTGGGTCTTTGCGTGTCAAAAAATATACAAATAGTACACTATTTGACACGTCAATTAAGCTTGTTGACCAATCAGGACCTGAATATGACTGAACAATTAATATGACTAATAATTTAACTCGTTCATTAAAAAAATGTAACGTAGTTATTACACATTGATTACACTATCACTGGTATTTCATATGTCATAGCGATTCACCGGTACATATGCTATGATGCTGGTAAAGTTATCTCGCGCACTTAGGGCCTCATTTATAAATGTTGTGTAAACACAAAATATGCCCTCAAACACGCATGTCAGTTCTCATGCAAAACGTGGTATTTGTAAGTACGTGACGTGACAATGTGCCTACCCTCCCGCAAACTTTCAACCATACACACGCACAGTTTCAAGAGGTTGAAGTTTTGCATTGCAAAGAAATCACTGCAAAATAAATTCCTCACCTTTTCTGACTGCGATGACTTCATACTAGCGAAGTAGCCTATAGGTCTAAGTCCCGTCTCTCAATTCATTCCACCCAATTTACAGCAGTAAATAGACAAACTATTTCAAGTATCTTGCTCTCTGTGATCCGATCCGGAGACCATTAACACTAGAACAGGTTCTCTGTACGTTTCTTGGTCTTTAGTAAACGATATTTCCTTTATTAACATAATGCATATACATTTTCATCACTATTGCCTATTACCTTCCTCACCACCTTTTCTGGCCATGTTGGGTTCATATTCCTGAAGTGGGTTAAGGGTTAAGGTGAGGGGAAGCGGTAGCTAACATGCCAAGTAGCTCAAAAGTAGTAAGTAGTTGAAAAGTTGCTTTAGCTAAAATGCTAAAAGTTGTCTGTGATGTGGTTTGAACTCATAACCTTCGGGTGGCTAGACGTTTGCGTTATACACCCACCCATCCATCCAACCACCCTGAACATACGAAACATAACATATGATACTAAATGGAGTATGTCGGATTTACGTACGGAACAGTTGGAAATACTCTGGGACGTTGGGATGCCATACCAGCACGTTTCTGAAGGCGGCTTCACCTGGGAAGGTATTGATAACTGTATATGATTGCTTCGTTTTATTTTTAATGCACGTATTGCAAATCACTCTGAATAAAATAAATGAAATAACCAGCTAAATAACTAGAACATGACATTAAAGGTCATGTGGAAATTGTAGCTAGGGCATTGACAGACAGTTAGGCAGTGGGAATGGGTCAGTATAGTAGTGCAGTATTACTATTAGTCTAGTAGGAACCTGAGGATCTTGTACACCACCTCTCAGTTCTCCTCTTGCCAGAGGCGAAGTTGACTCTGGACGCTCCTTCTTCACCCAGATCCCTAGGAGCTGGGCCCCCAGGCCCTGACACACACACACACACACACACACACACACACACACACACACACACACACACACACACACACACACACACACACACACACACACACACACACACACACACACACACACACACACACACACACACACACACACACACACACGCACACACGCACACACGCACACACGCACACATGCACACATGCACACACACACATACGGTTAGAAACACACAAACACCAGATACACAAGGTTAGAAACACACACATACACACAAAATACACACACGGATAGGGACAGGCGAAAACACACCTGCACATACACACGCAATACTGTATGTATGCACGCACGCGTTAGGAACATGCATACACACCGTTATGAGCATCCACTCATGCACCACTTACATAGACACATTATTCCAGACATTAACACCTGTATGTACAGATGACATACACATACACACACACACACACACACACACACACGTACCGACCTGTGTCTTGACAGCACAGTTGACGATGGTGGTATTGGTGGAGATCTCTGGGGTATAGTGAGATTGGACAGCTTGGTATTTGTTTTTTTATTAGGATCCTCATTAGCTGTTGCGAAAGCACCAGCTACTCTCCTGGGGTCCACACAGAACATGAAACATGACATAATAAAGAACATTAATAGACAAGAGCAGCTCAAGGACATTGAAGTGACTTGTGACTTGTTGAGGATGGGGGTCAATGAAGGGTCTAGTTCCCCCTGGACGTTCTGCAGCAGAACCGGGAACCAAACGAAACAGCATTCTCCAAGATACGAAGGAAGTCTAGCATCTGAAGGTCTATCACTTTCAGACCCTGAGAGCGGGGGAGACAGAGGGAGAGAGATAAAGTGAGAGAGAGAGAGAGAAACATTGAGATACAGTAACAGTCAAAAGTTTGGACACACCTACTCATTCAAGGGGTTTTCTTTATTTTTACTATTTTCAAACATCGTAGAATAATAGTGAAGACATCAAAACTATGAAATAACACATAGGGAATCATGTAGTAACCAAGAAAGTGTGAAACAAATCAGAATATATTATATATTGGAGATTCTTCAAGGTAGCCACCCGCCTTGATGACAGCTTTGCACACTCTTGGCATTCTCTCAACCAGCTTCACCTGGAATGCATTTCCAACAGTCTTGAAGTGACAAAACTATCGGTAGAGTTGAGATGGAGACAGTAACACATTGATCTTTAGATCTTTATTTGGTACATGAAAATGTAAGCGAAAAATCATATTTTATGTGCACTACGTCATCACACACTGATTTTCATCTGCAACAATTCTGTTTGGAAGAAACACACTGCTGGTGGGAAAATACGCCTATTTTCTTTATGCCGATTTTAGAATATTTTTATCAAAATGTGTCGCCAATTGGATGGAATCGTAGCTGGTGAGCAAAACAAGTTAGCCGAAGCAGACCTAAACAGACAGACAGGAGTAGACATCGTTTACATTTGTCATTTTGCAGACACTGTTATCCAGAGGCACTTATAGGAGCAATTAGGGTGAAGTGTCTTGCTCAAGGGCACATAGACTGATTTTTCACTTAGGTATTCAAACGAGCACCCTTTCGGTAACTGGCCCAACGCTGTTAACCGCTAGGCTACCTGCCGCCTGTTTCACGACTGTTACCGCTGTTAAAGCCATTGCTCTTAAAGCCAATGCCCAATTGTCTCTAAATGTCAGCGTTTTGGCCGTATTGTAGGAGAGCATTGGAGTGGAGTTATGCGTATGAGACCAGGCTGAAAGCGGTTCGAGAGAGGACTGAAAGGTCAGAGAGGAATAGAAAGAACAGAGAACACAGGAGAGAGAGAGGTCCTGGACAGTGGACAGAAGTGAATTTGGCCAGAGAAGAGGGAGGAGGGTATGTAGAGGTCCTGGAGAGACATGGGTGAAAGGCATGGTGACCAATAGAGTGGTCCAGACTCTGAAACACTCTCTCCCCTTCCCTCCGTTCCCCACCACTCATTATCAACCCACAGAGTATAGTATAGTGTTCATTAGTAAAGTGTGATTCAGAGATGTTAAAGGTTGTGTGTACTTTGTGTTTGTGTGTGTATGAGTGTGTGTGTGTGTGATCGCGTTGTGCTGGCATGTCTGATAATGTCTGTGTCCTGCCTATGTCTCATGTGTGTGTGTGTGTAGCCCCTTAGCTGTCCAGACTCATGAGCAGAACGGTTCCTCTCTTGATCCAGTGGTCAAAAGGCACATCTCCAGACTTGAGGTCCACCCCCATCACAAAGGAGGGTCTGCCCCCCCCATCAAAAAAGAGGGTCTGCCCCCCCCCCATCAAAAAAGAGGGTCTGCCCCCCATCAAAAAAGAGCCCCCCCATCACAAAAGAGGGTCCCCCCCCAAACACACTGAGAAGTAGTAGCACAGACACACATGGGAGATAGATGGGACACAGCAATCTGGTCTCAGGGCTTTTCCTATTAGTATGTACGTGTTACATAGTATGATATGATACATTTGGTATGGTTACATAAGACAGATGGTTATTTAAGCCAAAAACAAAAGGTTGGGGGTGGTTGCAACTTTTCAACTACTTACTACTTTTTAGCATGTTAGCTAACCCTTCCCCTAACCGTAACCTTAACCTAAGTTCTAAAATTAATCCTAAACTATGTTAGCGAGCTAGCTAACATAGTTTACATATCATTAGAATTCGTAGACCATTTTGCCACAGACATTACATCACTGTCACTTGGCAGATAGACAGAGACAGACAGAAAAGCCTTTTTGAAGACTTCACTAACAGAGAGGGGCAAACTGCTTCCTGAAGTGCCAGAAGGATCACATAAAACAAGTGTATGAAGAAAGGAGGAGAGAAACCGCAGAGCTGGGGAGAAAAATATGACTTCCTTCTTGTTCACCTAAAGGAAGCCTACTGGTCTTGACTAACAGCAGTCAAATGTAAAGAGATGTCTCAAACGAGAGGTGAATGCACTTTACTACACTTTAGTCTTAATGCTTTGGTGATGGCATTACTGTGGTGAATCTGGCGCCCATTTGGCTCCTTGAGGGGATATAGCTATTATAGATAGAGTACAATGGAGGTTGTTGGTACTGTAAGCGATGCATGTTTTCAGGGACCTTGTGACCTTTCACTACGGTAAACATGGTAAAGGTCAAGGGTGAGGAGAGCAAGAGAAAAAGCTTTGAGAATGAAAAGGAACATACTTCACATTCATGTTATATTGAATACGTAGACAAACACACAAGCAGAGAGTGTGAAGTCCATATCATGAAAGTAGACAGAGAAATGTGAGAGTGAGGATAGAGACGATGTGGGTGTGTGTGTGTGTTACGTTATAGATGTACAAAGCAGGTCTCGTTCTCTCCATCTCCATGTTTTTTGATCCACTTCAGGGCTTGACCTTGTGGGTCCACCACCAAGGGCCATCTTGAAAAATCAAAGACTGGGAAACACCAGTCAGCAACACGACTAGTTACACTATCAAGCCACTTCTTAGCCAGTAAGGTCTGTGAGACTGAGATAGTTGTGAGCTTTGTTTGATAGGTGTAAGATTTTGTCTTGTTTAGACTACTGAACTACTATTATAGATCTGAAACTAATGACTGAGAACAGACAGACGGAGAGAATTTAATAAAGATACTAGAGTCTCTATGGATTGCATATATGTGCGTGGTGTAGGTGATGATGACTCTGTTCTCGGTGGAGAAGGCGTCGGAAGGCAGACCCTGGATGTCCCAGTCCCTCACGGCCGTGGGCTTGGACAGGAACACAGCGAAACGAAACCCTGGAGAACACGGCACCTCCGACTCACGTACCTGACGGAGGGGAAAGTGAGAGAGAAAGAGAAAGAAAGGGAGGTGTGGCTAAATGTGTGTGTGAGAGTGAGAGGTGGTAGCTAACAGGTAACAGTGAATAATATAAACACATAAATACACTTTGGCTTACTGTTGTGCTGTGAAAGAGTATAGCAAAAATCCAGGCAGTGACATTCTCACTAACCGATTTCATCCAGATACTAGACACCATCTCATCTCAGGAGTTGGAGAGGAAAGGCTCCATGTAGCACAAAATCAAATCAAATCAAATCAATTGTATTTATAAGGCCCTTCGTACATCAGCTGATATCTCAAAGTGCTGTACAGAAACCCAGCCTAAAACCCCAAACAGCAAGCAATGCAGTTGTAGAAGCACGGTGGCTAGGAAAAACTCCCTAGAAAGGCCAAAACCTAGGAAGAAACCTAGAGAGGAACCAGGCTATGTGGTGTGGCCAGTCCTCTTCTGGCTGTGCTGGGTGGAGATTATAACAGAACATGGCCAAGATGTTCAAATGTTCATAAATGACCAGCATGGTCGAATAATAATAAGGCAGAACAGTTGAAACTGGAGCAGCAGCACGGCCAGGTGGACTGGGGACAGCAAGGAGTCATCATGTCAGGTAGTCCTGGGGCATGGTCATAGGGCTCAGGTCCTCTGAGAGAGAGAAAGAAAGAAAGAAGGAGAGAACGCACACTTAGATTCACACAGGACACCGAATAGGACAGGAGAAGTACTCCAGACATAACAAACTGACCCCAGCCCCCCGACACATAAACTACTGCAGCATAAATACTGGAGGCTGAGACAGGAGGGGTCAGGAGACACTGTGGCCCCATCCGAGGACACGCCCGGACAGGGCCAAACAGGAAGGATATAACCCCACCCACAAGAAGGCTGCAGCCAGCGGACAGTCTCCTACCATATACCATGTTCTTGTCCAAACCCTGAGACACAGAGAGATGTGAACATCAAAGAAAGATGAAGACTTTAATGACGATGCAGCTGTAACTAATGGTCTTTCTAATCACCAGACCAAAGGACTCTGTGAAAGTGGATTGTTCAGATACTCTACTGTCGGAGCTCCATAAGAGGAGTCTCCTCCCAGCAGACTCCAGCCAGTCCTGACACCAGTTTCCCGGCCTGGTCCAGTTTGAGCTTCACGTCCTCTGACTTGCTCCTCAACTCCTCCATCTGCCAGCTTATCAACATACTGCCTCTTCAACAGGTCCAGCTATTCCCAAACACACTTTTGTATTGCTAACCTTATGGGGACCAATGAATTGATTCCCATCCAAAATCCTATTTTCCATAACCCTAACACTAAACTTAACCCCAAACACCTAAACCTAAAACTATACATAACCCTAACCCTAACTCCTAACCCAAACCTTAGTTCTTACCCTAATTGTAACCCTAAACCCCTAAGACTAAAATTGGCTTTTTCCATGTGAGGACAGGACAAATATCCCCACTTGTCTGAATTTTCGACTGGTTCCCACAAAGATAGTAAAACCCAAAATACACGTGTCAGAGTAATACAGTAATACATACACCCCACATCACGGAAACACACGTGTAAGCACATGAACAGAATACACACAAACACACGTGTAAGCACATGAACAGAACACACACAAACACACGGGTAAGCATGCACATAAACAAAACACACACAAACACACACACTTAATGTTGAACACCCAAATATACAAACATGCATACAGTCCCGGACTCAAGTGGACTGTGACAAAACACCTGAGCATTTAAAAAATACAGTAGACACAGATTTGCACGGAACTAGAGTCATCTAGGCCAGATTTTTACTGTACTCGTGGGCACATAAAGCGCCCGAGTACCTATCAGAAACACAAACATGCGCCCGTCCTCTCATCCACACTCACTCAGACTCATTCACACTTCAGAGAAGCAGCATAGTAAGTATTTCCCACACAGACAGGCCTCTTCTCCCCTCTTCTCCAACCCCATACAGTACCTCTCTGAGTTTTCACATGGTGTGTGTGTGTGTGTGTGTGTGTGTGTGTGTGTGTGTGTGTGTGTGTGTGTGTGTGTGTGTGTGTGTGTGTGTGTGTGTGTGTGTGTGTGTGTGTGTGTGTGTGTGTGTGTGTGTGTGTGTGTGTGTGTGTGTGTGTGTGTGTGTGTGTGTGTGTGTGTGTGTGTGTGTTAAACAGTTCATCAAATGGCTACCCAGACTATTTGCATTGACCTCCTGTTTCACACCGCTGCTACTCTCTGTGTATTATCTATGGATAGTCACTTCACCCCTACCTACATGTACAAATGACCTCTAAACTGTACCCCCGCATATTGACTCGATACCGCTACCCCCTGTATATAGCCTTGTTATTGTTATTTTATTGTGTTACTTTTGGTCTTACTTCAGGTTAGTACATTTTTTGTTAGCAAGTATTTTCTTACTTACTTTAAAAAAAAAACAATTCTACATTGTTGGTTAAGGGCTTGTAAATAAAATGTAATGTTAAGGTCTACACGGGTTGTGTTTGGTGTGTGTACGTGTGTACCATAAGCAGCTGTTACTCTATCTCTCTCTCCCTCTCTGTTCCACTATCTCTCTCTCCTCTCTGTTCCTCCATCTCTCTTTCCCTCTCTGTTCCTCCATCTCTCTCTCTCTCTCTGTTCCTCCATCCCTCTCTCCCTCTCTGTTTCACTATCTCTCTCTCCCTCTGTTCCTCTATCTCTCTCCCTCTCTGTTCCTCTATCTCTCTCTCCCTCTCTGTTCCTCCATCTCTCTCTCCCTCACTGTTCCTCCATCTCTCTCTCCCTCTCTGTTCCTCCATCTCTCTCTCTCTCTCTCTGTTCATCCATCTCTCTCTCCATCTCTGTTCCTCTATCTCTCTCTCCCTCTCTGTTCCTCTATCTCTCTCCCTCTCTGTTCCTCCATCTCTCTCTCTCTCTCTGTTCCTCCATCTCTCTCTCTCTGTTCCACTATCTCTCTGTTCCTCCATCTCTCTCTCCTGTTTCACTCTCTGTTCTCTCTCTCTGTCTCTCTCTCTCTCTCTCTGTTCCTCTATCTCTCTCTCCCTCTCTGTTCCTCCATATCTCTCTCTCTCCCTCCATCTCTCTTCCTCCATCTCTCTCTCCTCTCTGTTCCTCCATCTCTCTCTCCCTCTCTGTTCTCTCTGTTCCTCTATCTCTCTCTCCCTCTCTGTTCCTCCATCTCTCTCTCCCCTCTCTGTTCCTCCATCTCTCTCTCCCTCTCTGTTCCACTATCTCTCTCTCCCTCTCTGTTCCACTATCTCTCTCTCCCTCTCTGTTCCTTCATCTCTCTCTCCCTCACTGTTCCTCCATCTCTCTCTCCCTCTCTGTTCCTCTATCTCTCTCTCCCTCTCTGTTCCTCCATCTCTCTCTCCCTCTCTGTTCCACTATCTCTCTCTCCCTCTCTGTTCCTTCATCTCTCTCTCCCTCTCTGTTCCACTATCTCTCTCTCCCTCTCTGTTCCACTATCTCTCTCTCCCTCTCTGTTCCTTCATCTCTCTCTCCCTCACTGGTCCTCCATCTCTCTATCCCTCTCTGTTCCTCCATCTCTCTCTCCCTCTCTGTTCCTCTATCTCTCTCCCTCTCTGTTCCTCTATCTCTCTCTCCCTCTCTGTTCCTCCATCTCTCTCTCCCTCACTGTTCCTCCATCTCTCTCTCCCTCTCTGTTCCTCTATCTCTCTCTCCCTCTCTGTTCATCCATCTCTCTCTCCATCTCTGTTCCTCTATCTCTCTCTCCCTCTCTGTTCCACTATCTCTCTCTCCCTCTCTGTTCCTTCATCTCTCTCTCCCTCTCTGTTCCACTATCTCTTCCTCCATCTCTCTCTCCCCTCTCTGTTCCTTCATCTCTCTCTCCCTCATCCTCCATCTCTCTATCCCTCTCTGTTCCTCCATCTCTCTCTCCCTCTCTGTTCCTCTATCTCTCTCCCTCTCTGTTCCTCTATCTCTCTCTCCTCTCTGTTCCTCTATCTCTCTCTCTCCCTCACTGTTCCTCCATCTCTCTCTCCCTCTCTGTTCCTCCATCTCTCTCTCCCTCTCTGTTCCTATATCTCTCTCTCCCTCTCTGTTCCTCCATCTCTCTCTCCCTCACTGTTCCTCTATCTCTCTCTCCCTCTCTGTTCCACTATCTCTCTCTCCCTCTCTGTTCCTTCATCTCTCTCTCCCTCACTGTTCCTCCATCTCTCTCTCCCTCTCTGTTCCTCTATCTCTCTCTCCCTCTCTGTTCCTCCATCTCTCTCTCCCTCTCTGTTCCACTCCATCTCTCTCTCATCTCTGTTCCTCCATCCCTCTCGCCCTATCTGTTCCACTATCTCTCCCCCTCTCTGTTCATCCATCTCTCTCCCCTCACTGTTCCTCCATCTCTGTTCCTCTATCTCTCTCTCCCTCTCTGTTCCTCTATCTCTCTCTCCCTCTCTGTTCCACTATCTCTCTCTCCCTCTCTGCTCCTTCATCTCTCTCTCCCTCTCTGTTCCACTATCTCTCTCTCCCTCTCTGTTCCTTCATCTCTCTCTCTCTCACTGTTCCTCCATCTCTCTCTCCCTCACTGTTCCTCCATCTCTCTCTCCTCTCTGTTCCACTATCTCTCTCTCCCTCTCTGTTCCTCTATCTCTCTCTCCCTCTCTGTTCCTCCATCTCTCTCTCCCTCTCTGTTCCTCCATCTCTCTCTCCCTCACTGTTCCTCCATCTCTCTCTCCCTCTCTGTTCCTCCATCTCTCTCTCCCTCTCTGTTCCTCTATCTCTCTCCCTCTCTGTTCCTCTATCTCTCTCTCCCTCTCTGTTCTTCCATCTCTCTCTCCCTCTCTGTTCCTCCATCCCTCCCTAAGACATTATTAAAACACAATATAACATTATTGAAACGTTATGCAAAATGAAAAGAAGCAAGAGGTTTTCCCGATCAGGTCATGTAGCCAGGAACGTACCGCTGGCTGTAAACATTACCGCAATCTTCTTACAACATTATATACAGGATCAGTCAAACATTTTAGAATACCTACTCATTCCAGGGTTTTTCTTTATTTTTGCTATTTTATACATTGTAAAATAATAGCGAAGACAACAAAACTCTGAAATAACACCCATGGAATCATGTAGTAACCAAAAAAGTGTTAAACAAATCAAAATACATTTTATATTTCAGATTCTTCGAAGTAGCCACCCTTTGCCTTGATGACAGCTTTGCACAGTCCAGGCATTCTCTCAACCAGCTTCATGAGTTAGTCACCTGGAATGCATTTCAATTAACAGGTGTGCCTTGTTACAAGTCAATTTGTGGAATGTATTTATTTCTTAATGCGTTTGAGCCAATCAGTTGTGTTGTGACAAGGTAGGGGTGGTATACAGAACTATTTGGTAAAATACCAAGTCAAATATATGGCAAGAACAGCTCAAATAAGCAAAGAGAAATGACTGTCCATCATTTCTTTAAGACATGAAGGTCAGTCAATGCGGAAATGCAGTCTCAAAAACCATCAAGAGTTTTGATGAAACTGGCTCTCATGAGGACCTCCACAGGAAAGGAAGACACAGAGTTACCTCTGCTGCAGAGGATAAGTCCATTAGAGTTAACTGCACCTCAGATTGCAGCCCAAATAAATGCTTCACAGAGTTCAAGTAACAGACACATCTCAACATCAACTGTTCAGAGGAGAATCAGGAGAACTGCGTGAATCAGGCCTTCATGGTTGAATTGCTGCAAAGTAACCACTACTGAAGAATGTTAATAGATATCTCAAAAAATGTAACTGTGTATAGATTGATAAGATTTTTTTTCCCCCACAAATTTTAGAATAAGGCTGTAACACAACAAAATGTGGGAAAAAGTCAAGGGGTCTGAATACTTTCCTAATGTGCTGTGTTCCTGTGGTACACCATCACACGCATCAGTTCCAAAGAATACTATACATTTCAATAAAAGTCCATCTGTTGTGTGGCGTTCTGAGTCTTCTTGTGCCTTAACCCGAATCTCTGGATTATTTTGACTATAGCAAATTAAATCAGATGAAACAAATTGTGCTATTTATCACAGACTACTTTTATGTCAAAGTTTAACAAGGACTCTCTCCTCCTCACCAGTGTCATCATTAAAGATATGAGCAAGAACCTCACATACAGTATATTGTTTGTTCATTGTGTTGCCACAGAATGAATTGTGAGCAAGGCCTCAATAAAGCTTTATATACCAGAGCTGTGAAAAAGTTCTGTATATTATTGAAACAATGTTGCGATTGTCGTGTGTGTGTGTGTGTGTGTGTGTGTGTGTGTGTGTGTGTGTGTGTGTGTGTGTGTGTGTGTGTGTGTGTGTGTGTGTGTGTGTGTGTGTGTGTGTGTGTGTGTGTGTGTGTGTGTGTGTGTGTGTGTGTGTGTGTGTGTGTGCTCAAACACACATGCATGTGGGGGTCTGGGAGAGGAAGTGTGTCCATCTGATGAATGGCCATGTGCCTGAACTCAATTTTATACACTAATTGTAGCCTCACCCATTCATTTCTAATGACCAGGAACACCACAGGTGTATAAAAGTTAGATAAAACACCCAAAATGTAATGAAAATCATCAGCATGTATTTTGTGTGTTCAGATGCCCTGTGTGGACAAAGTCATGGAACCTTATGACAATCAGATTGAATGAACTACATTTTTCAGAGAGAAAACTTTTAAATCGGTCCAATTTGACCGGAACACAGCAGGATGGCTAATGAGTGCCGTGCATTACCCAGGTAGGTGTTACACACCGATGTGGTGGTGAATGACGTGAATGATGAAAAGCTCTTTGAGCTTTTGGGAAAACGCAACTTAAATCCATTAAACATAACGGGCGCCAAGACCCAAACTCCATTGTCTGAGCCACTAGGTTTAGCTGGCTAATGGCTGTCATGCCATCACAGCCAGCCATGGTGTGACTGCGTTGAGTTGCGAAGGTTCTGTCCAACTCCCAGCCACTAATACTGGTCAGAGGTGGAGGAATGGAGGGAGGGAAGCCCAGAAGCCAACAGCCAAGGCATGGTGATTAGCTCTGGGTAATGGGCCCTGCCAGCCCAATTAGTGGTATTATGTGTGACCACTGATCTGTCCCACTAATGAGAGCCGAGACAGACTGGTGTTAGTATGTGTGTGTGTGTGTGTGTGCATGTGTGTCTGACCCAGACGTCTTGTCGTATCCACCCTGTCATTTCTAATCTCAGCGAACCTCAGGCTAAAATGCTGTCACCCTAAACACAAAAACTCATTTGCAAGACAAGAGACGCTCATCAGCCATTAATAACAAGCTCATTCATAAGGAGTGTCCAGGGCCCTGGTCAAATGTTGGCCACAAAATAGGGGATAGATTGCCATTCGAGACGTAACCATTGTGTGCAAATGTTGCCGTCAATGCTGTAATATTGAGAACCAGTTGTGCAGCAGTGTGGGGTTCACACACTCAGAGAGAGGGCCACGCTTTATGAAAGGGAAACAGATAATGAGAGAACCTTGGCTATGCTTTGGTACATTGCCGTCCATTAGCACAGCTTGATGCCGCAGGAAAAGCTTTCATCTCTATCTCAAACCCTTATTGTTGAATGTGTTCCGTGCTTTGTAAATTTGACACTTCTGTTCTTGGTGAGATACAGCAGGTGCTGTACATCCTTGAGCTGAAATGTATCTGTGGGGCTCTCCCACAGGCCTCATACAAAGGACGATGTGTGGGTTGTTGTTCCTCACTCTATCAGGTCGTTAAACATGGAGTCTGGCGTCTCGACGATGTTGTCTTCCCTGGGTGAGTCGGACAGAGCACTGGACGGAAAGGTCAGGGTCAGAGGTTAATACACAAACTAGGCTACCAGACGTTGGAAAGCACTAGAAGACGTTTTACCTGTCATGTTTTGAGGTGACTTTTCCAGAAGACATTGACTTCGCTTTTAGCACCCGTGTAAAGTCAACCATGTAATCATTATTGTCTGTGTTGTTGCCTCTTTGAAAATAGCAGATGCAAATGTTGCATTGTA
>NC_060193.1:18775919-18785919 GCF_021184085.1 Oncorhynchus gorbuscha
TTGTCCTGTTGGATGGTGAACCTTCGCCCCAGTCTGAGGTCTTGAGCGCTCTGGAGCAGGTTTTCATCAAGGATCTCTCTTTACTATCCTGGAAACAGGATGCACCTGAGCTCAATTTTGAGTCTCAGACCAAAGGATCTGAATACTTACGTAAATATGGTATTTCAGGTTTTTTTTTAAAGAAATTTTAAGAAATGTAAACTTGCTTTGGAAATGTAAACATGTGTTTCCCATGCCAATGATGCCCTTTGAATTGAATTGAATTGAATAAGAGGGAGAGCGAAAGCCAATCTGGTCAGGTGTGTGTGGATGTGTGTGTGTGAGAGAGAGATGGAGAGAGATGGAGAGAAAGAGATGAAGAAAGTGCAAGAGATGAGAGAGATGGAGAGGTAGTGATGGGAAGAGAGAGAGATGAGAGGTAGTGATGGGAAGAGAGAGATGGAGAGAGATGGAGAGAAAGAGATGGGAAGAGATGGAGAGGTAGTGATGGGAAGAGATGAGAGATAGTGATGGGAAGAGAGAGAGATGGAGAGGTAGTGACGTGAAGAGAGAGAGATGAGAGGTAGTGATGGGAAGAGAGAGAGATGGAGAGGTAGTGATGGGAAGAGAGAGATGGAGGGAGAGTAGTGATGGGAAGAGAGAGATGAGAGGTGGAGAGGTAGTGATGGGAAGAGAGAGAGATGGAGAGGTAGTGATGGGAAGAGAAGAGAGATGGAGAGGTAGTGATGGGAAGAGAGAGATGGAGAGGTAGTGATGGGAAGAGAGAGAGATGGAGAGGTGGAGAGGTAGTGATGGGAAGAGAGAGAGATGAGAGATGGAAGAGAGAGAGATGGGAGAGGTGATGGGAAGAGAGAGAGATGGAGAGGTAGTGATGGGAAGAGAGAGAGAGATGGAGAGGTAGTGAAGAGAGAGAGATGGAGAGGTGGGAGGGAAGAGAGAGATGGAGAGGTAGTGATGGGAAGAGAGAGAGATGGAGAGGTAGTGATGGGAAGAGGGAAGAGAGATGGAGAGAGAGGTGTGATGGGAAGAGAGAGAGATGGAGAGGTGGAGAGAGTGGAGAGGTAGTGATGGGAAGAGAGAGATGGAGAGGTAGTGAAGAGAGAGAGATGGAGAGGTGGGAAGAGAGAGATGGAGAGGTAGTGATGGGAAGAGAGAGAGATGGAGAGGTAGTGATGGGAAGAAGAGAGGAGAGTGATGGGAGAGAGATGGAGAGGTAGTGATGGGAAGAAGAGAGATGGAGAGGTAGTGATGGGAAGAGAGAGAGATGAGAGGTAGTGATGGGAAGAGAGAGATGGAGAGGTAGTGATGGGAAGAGAGAGATGGAGAGGTAGTGATGGGAAGAGAGAGATGGAGAGGTGGGAGTGAGAGAGATGGAGAGGTAGTGATGGGAAGAGAGAGATGGAGAGGTAGTGACGGGAAGAGAGAGATGGAGAGGTAGTGAGAGGTAGTGGAAGAGAGAGAGATGAGAGGTAGTGACGGGAAGAGAGAGATGGAGAGGTAGTGATGGGAAGAGAGAGAGAAGGAGAGAGAAGAGAGAGGTAGTGATGGGAAGAGATGGAGAGGTAGATGGAGAGGTAGTGATGGGAAGAGAGAGAGAGAGAGATGGAGAGGTAGTGAGAGGAGAGATGGAGAGGTAGATGGGAAGTGATGGGAAGAGAGAGATGGAGAGGTAGTGATGGGAAGAGAGAGAGATGGAGAGGTGATGGGAAGAGAGAGATGAGAGGTAGTGATGGGAAGAGAGAGAGATGGAGAGGTAGTGATGGGAAGAGAGAGAGATGGGGAGAGGTAGTGACGGGAAGAGAGAGAGATGGAGAGGTAGTGATGGAGAGGGAGAGGTAGTGGATGGGAAGAGGGAGAGAGAGATGGAGAGGTGGAGAGGTAGTGATGGGAAGAGAGAGATGGAGAGGTAGTGATGGGAAGAGAGAGAGATGGAGAGGTAGTGATGGGAAGGAAGAGAGATGGAGAGGTAGTGATGGGAAGAGAGAGATGGAGAGGTAGTGATGGGAAGAGAGAGAGATGGAGAGGTAGTGATGGGAAGAGAGAGATGGAGAGGTAGTGATGGGAAGAGTGGGAGAGATGATGGGAGAGGTAGTGATGGGAAGAGAGAGAGATGGAGAGGTAGTGATGGGAAGAGAGGTGTTAGCCAGAAAAAGAGGGTAGTGAAGCATATGAGAAGAGGTATAGAGAGAGATGGAGAGGTAGTGACGGAAGAGAGAGAGATGGAGAGGTAGTGGATGAAGTGGAGAGGTAGTGACGGGAAGAGAGAGATGGAGAGGTAGTGATGGGAAGAGAGAGATGGAGAGGTGATGGGAAGAGTGAGAGAGAAGAGAGAGAGATGATGAAGAGAGAGATGGAGAGGTAGTGATGGGAAGAGAGAGAGAGAAGGAGAGGTAGTGATGGGAAGAGAGAGAGATGGAGAGGTAGTGATGGGAAGAGAGAGGAGATGGGAAGGGAAGAGATGGAGAGAGATGGAGGAGTGGGGAAGAGAGAGAGATGGAGAGGTAGTGATGGGAAGAGAGAGAGATGGAGAGGTAGTGATGGGAAGAGAGAGAGATGGAGAGTAGTGAAGAAGAGAAGGAGAGGTAGAGAGATGAGGAGAGGTAGTGATGGGATTAGTGAATAAGGGACAGCAGAAGACTGAGTGGATCAGAGAGGGGTTGATGGAGTGAATGATAGATGGATCAACAGACAGAGAGAGTTGATGGCTACTCTCCAACTTTTTCTCCCTCCTCCCTCTCTTACTCCCTCTCTCTCTCGTAGTTATTCAGGTGATGTTAATGATGATGATGATAGTGGTGGTGATGAGGATGACTATGCTGTTATAAGTACTTCCATCACCCAGCCAGGTTCCTGTAATGTAATGACTGTTCAGGGGTGTGTGTGTGTTTGTGTGTTTGTGCGTGCGCGCCCGCGTTAGAGCTAGGTGGGTGGTGAGGCGAGAGGCCCGAAGTACGTGACTCAGCTAATTGCGGCGCCTTGTGAGTGAGAGCCGTGTACTCTGAAATAGTAGGAACCTGAGCTGAGATGGAGGCTATTCAACCTGGTCTAACAAATACACACACACACACACACCTGCACTCACCTTAATCATACTTTATTACCCCCTACTCCCGCTGTGGTGGCTGGTCCAAAGTATTTTTAGCTGTAGATTATGGCTTTCCAATATCTAAGCCTCACATGAATAGTCAAACATGGAGCCAAATTTACTTCTGTATGCCCATGTTGCCACACGTAATGAATACAAATATTACAATAATATATGCCATTTAACACATGCTTTTATCCAAAGTGACTTACAGTCATGCTTCCATCCATTTTCATACAGGTGGTCCCAGGAATCAAACCCACTATTCTGGTGTTGAAGTGCCATGCTCTACCACCTGAGCTAGAGGACCTGGGGCCATGCTCTACCAACTGAACTACAGAGGACCTGGGGCCATGCTCTACCAACTGAGCTACAGAGGACCTGGGGCCATGCTCTACCAACTGAGCTACAGAGGACCTGGGGCCATGCTCTACCAACTGAACTACAGAGGACATGGGGCCATGCTCTACCAACTGAGCTACAGAGGACCTGGGGCCATGCTCTACCAACTGAACTACAGAGGACATGGGGCCATGCTCTACCAACTGAACTACAGAGGACCTGGGGCCATGCTCTACCAACTGAGCTACAAAAGACCTGGGGCCATGCTCTACCAACTGAGCTACAGAAGACCTGGGGCCATGCTCTACATACTGAACTACAGAGGACATGGGGCCATGCTCTACCAACTGAGCTACAGAGGACCTGGGGCCATGCTCTACCAACTGAACTACAGAGGACATGGGGCCATGCTCTACCAACTGAGCTACAGAGGACCTGGGGCCATGCTCTACCAACTGAGCTATGGAGGACCTGGGGCCATGCTCTACCAACTGAGCTACGGAAGAACTGAGGCCATGCTCTACCAACTGAACTACAGAGGACATGGGGCCATGCTCTACCAGCTGAGCTACAGAGGACCTGGGGCCATGCTCTACCAACTGAGCTACAGAGGACATGGGGCCATGCTCTACCAACTGAGCTACTACGGAAGACCTGGGGCCATGCTCTACCAACTGAGCTACAGAGGACCTGGGGCCATGCTCTACCAACTGAGCTACAGAGGACCTGGGGCCATGCTCTACCAACTGAGCTAAGGAGGACCTGGGGCCATGCTCTACCAACTGAGCTACAGAGGACCTGGGGCCATGCTCTACCAACTGAGCTACAGAGGACCTGGGGCCATGCTCTACCAACTGAACTACAGAGGACCTGGGGCCATGCTCTACCAACTGAACTACAGAGGACCTGGGGCCATGCTCTACAGAGAGGACCTGGGGCCATGCTCTACCAACTGAGCTACAGAGGACTTGGGGCCATGCTCTACCAACTGAGCTACAGAGGACCTGGGGCCATGCTCTACCAACTGAGCTACAGAGGACCTGGGGCCATGCTCTACCAACTGAGCTACGGAAGACCTGGGGCCATGCTCTACCAACTGAACTACAGAGGACATGGGGCCATGCTCTACCAACTGAACTACAGAGGACATGGGGCCATGCTCTACCAACTGAACTACAGAGGACATGGGGCCATGCTCTACCAACTGAGCTACAGAGGACATGGGGCCATGCTCTACCAACTGAGCTACAGAGGACCTGGGGCCATGCTCTACCAACTGAGCTACAGAGGACCTGGGGCCATGCTCTACCAACTGAGCTACAGAGGACCTGGGGCCATGCTCTACCAACTGAGCTATGGAGGACCTGGGGCCATGCTCTACCAACTGAGCTACAGAGGACCTGGGGCCATGCTCTACCAACTGAGCTACAGAGGACATGGGGCCATGCTCTACCAACTGAGCTACAGAGGACCTGGGGCCATGCTCTACCAACTGAGCTATGGAGGACCTGGGGCCATGCTCTACCAACTGAGCTACGGAAGAACTGAGGCCATGCTCTACCAACTGAACTACAGAGGACATGGGGCCATGCTCTACCAACTGAGCTACAGAGGACCTGGGGCCATGCTCTACCAACTGAGCTACAGAGGACCTGGGGCCATGCTCTACCAACTGAGCTACAGAGGACCTGGGGCCATGCTCTACCAACTGAGCTACAGAGGACCTGGGGCCATGCTCTACCAACTGAGCT
Source organism: Oncorhynchus gorbuscha (assembly GCF_021184085.1). Classification (NCBI taxonomy): domain Eukaryota; kingdom Metazoa; phylum Chordata; class Actinopteri; order Salmoniformes; family Salmonidae; genus Oncorhynchus; species Oncorhynchus gorbuscha. The sequence continues at coordinate 18,781,098 of NC_060193.1, forward strand.
ACAGAGGACCTGGGGCCATGCTCTACCAACTGAGCTACAGAGGACCTGGGGCCATGCTCTACCAACTGAGCTACAGAGGACATGGGGCCATGCTCTACCAACTGAGCTACAGAGGACCTGGGGCCATGCTCTACCAACTGAGCTACAGAGGACCTGGGGCCATGCTCTACCAACTGAGCTACAGAGGACCTGGGGCCATGCTCTACCAACTGAGCTACAGAGGACAACATACTCTGTAGAATCATCTTCATCATGGACAGATCTGTGGTTGTGAGACATTACGAGTGTAACAGATAACTAGAACTGTGGTTGTGAGACTGTGGTCAAAGGGAGCTTAAATTACTAAATGGCTTGCAGGTTAGTGGGACCTTCCCAAGAGGTTGTTGTAAGGTTCCAGGTAGGTTGATGGGAAGTTGCTAGTCGGTTCCAGGTAGGTTAATTAGATGTTGTTGTAAGGTTACAGGAGGGCTAATGGGAAGGTACTTGTATCTTTCAGGTAGGTTATTTATAGGTTGTGGTAAGGTTCCAGGTAGGTTGATGGAAAGTTACTAGTAGGTTACAGGAGTGTTATCTGTCCTGTCTCATCTGTGAGGACATGTTGACAGTGAGGACCGCCCTCTTGGAGGAGTCCAGCCCCTGGACTTCCCACTGGACCTGTCATCAACACCCGGTACTGCCCCGTCACCAGCACCTGCAGCAGGAAGTTATAAGCAACCGTGTCCACCCAGGGAACCACAAGCTTATAAAGCAGAGCCCTGGGGGAGGGAGGGAGAAAGGGAGGGAGGGATAGGAGGCAAAGACATGAATGGGGGAGAAAATGTGTATATGTGACAGCAGTAAATGAAGAACAGAAGAAAAATGGCATTTCCAATTGAAGATATCACTTTACTATACCACACAAAACCAGTCAGACCAGGACTCACACACACCCTCCTATTCCAGTGAGATAGTATAGAGTCGAGAGCCATGGCAGTGTGTGTGTGGTGGTGCAGTGAGTCAGTGTGTGCAAATCAGACTGCAGGCGCTTGGCACGGTCTCAGGCCACAGAGAGCTCTCAGGTACACAGGGCCAGACACACACACACACACACACACACACACACACACACACACACACACACACACACACACACACACACACACACACACACACACACACACACACACACACACACACACACACACACACACACACACACACACACACACACACACACAACTTGGTGGAGTAGCTCCAGCCCTTGGGCAGCTTGTCCTCAGAGGAGGCCCAGGTCATGTTATTAGTGTACACATAGTATTCATAGATGGTGTCCTGGAAGGGACAACTATAAGAGAAAAGGTCAGTGACACAGTTCAACATCTTTGCATAAATACAGTAATAAATGGTCATATAACCCCATAAATACAGTAATATATGGTAATATAATCCCATAAAGGAAGGAAATTAATACTGTAATGGAGTGTACAAAAATACCTAATACCTATTCGTTTTTAAGCTCTGTATTAATAGAGACTGTCTTTCAAATGTGTTTGAAAGTTCAATATTTGTGCATAAATACGGAATAACAATAACCCTATAACACTGTGTGTGTGTTTATACGTGTACTGTATATGCATGTGCGTGTGTGTGTGTGTGTGTGTGTGTGTGTGTGCGTGTGCCTGCACGCTCATGCATATGTGTCTCTCTGTACCCCACCTTGTTGATATTCTTACGACCGTCCTCATTGACTGAGGCACAGATGGACCAGATGACACTGAAGATGAAGCACAATTCAACCATGCGACCGTAGTGGTCAGAGTCAGGTTCACCTGGAGGGAGAGAGAGAGAGAGGGAGAGCAGTGTAGACAGAGAGAGAGAGAGAGGGAGAGCAAATAAGTCATGCTACCATCATCAGAAAGAGTAAGCGTCACATGAAGAGGGAGAGAGGAATTGGCAGTATCAAATGTGTCAGTATCAAATGTTTAGTTAGTGTTGCCATACTGTCTCTATTGGTTGCCAAGTGGCAGCAGGGGAAGGAGACTCCACTGAGTTCAGTGATGGGCAGCAGCTCCTTACAGCTGCTCCTCTTGAACGCTACAGTCTTCTCTCAAACAACCTCTTCAGGTAGTCCACCTGGACTGGGGCGGGGGCGGGGGGGGACGGACGAGAGAGGAGGGGAGACAGACAGGACCAGGAAGGGAGACAGAAAGGAGAGAAAGAGAGGGAGGAGGAAGAGAGACAGAGAGGAGAGAAAGATAGGGAGGAGGAAGAGAGACAGAAAGGAGAGAGAGGGAGGAGGAAGAGAGAAAGAAGGGAGAGAAAGAGAGGGAGGAGGAAGAGAGACAGAAAGGAGAGAAAGAGAGGGAGGAGGAAGAGAGACAGAGAGGAGAGAAAGATAGGGAGGAGGAAGAGAGACAGAAAGGAGAGAGAGGGAGGAGGAAGAGAGAAAGAAGGGAGAGAAAGAGAGGGAGGAGGAAGAGAGAGGGAGCAAAAGAGAGGGAGGAGGAAGACCGAGAGAAAGGAGAGAAAGAGAGGGAGGAGGAAGAGAGAGAGGGAGCAAAAGAGAGGGAGGAGGAAGACCGAGAGAAAGGAGAGAAAGAGAGGGAGTAGGAAGACCGAGAGAAAGGAGAGAAAGAGAGGGAGGAGGAAGACAGAGAGAAAGGAGGGAAAGAGAGGGAGGAGTAAGACAGAGAGAAAGGAGGGAATGAGAGGGAGGAGTAGGACAGAAAGAAGGGAAAGAGAGGGAGGAGGAATGAAAGAGAAAGGAGAGAAAAGGGAAAAGTGAAAGGTTGATAATCAGAGCACACCTACAGTACGTTAACCTGTGATGTGATGCAGCCATCTTTCTGCCATGCTATCCCTAGCCCAGTTACCTTTTGTCGTTTGAAAAGGTTCTGAGGACGTCGATATATGCCTTCCTTGGAGCTCACAAAAAATATGGCACAGTACTTGGCGCCAACTCATGAGGCTCAAAGCCAGAGCACGCTGCTTAGACTACTATGCCAGTTCCGACTGCTCTAGCAAGCAGGGAGAGTACTTTGATGATGCTTGATGGAAACAGTGCATTGTTTTTAAATGTTATGTTTTAAGCCTGCCCTCATCCATTGCTCTAACCTTAACCCCTCAGAACGAATACCTAAACTTAACCATTTGACACACACAAACAGGCACACACACACTGCTGTCCCAGTAGAACACACACCCATAAGCATGTACACACATGTACCATACACACAAACACAAAGGGGAAGTTGTTTGTTAATTTACCCCGTGTGTGTGTGTGTGTGTGTGTGTGTGTGTGTGTGTGTGTGTGTGTGTGTGTGTGTGTGTGTGTGTGTGTGTGTGTGTGTGTGTGTGTGTGTGTGTGTGTGTGTGTGTGTGTGTGTGTGTGTGTGTGTGTGTGTGTGTGTATCTTCTTTCATCGGTTCACCATTATTTCATCGGTCCACCATTATTTCATCGGTCCACCATTATTTCATCAGTCCACCATTATTTCATCGGTCCACCATTATTTCATCGGTCCACCATTATTTCATCGGTCCACCATTATTTCATCGGTCCACCATTATTTCATCGGTCCACCATTATTTCATCAGTCCACCATTATTTCATCGGTCCACCATTATTTCATCAGTCCACCATTATTTCATCGGTCCACCATTATTTCATCGGTCCACCATTATTTCATCGGTCCACCATTATTTCATCGGTCCACCATTATTTCATCAGTCCACCATTATTTCATTATTTCATACTTCCACCACTATTTGATCAGTCCACCATTATTTCATCAGTCCACCGTTATTTCATTAGTCCACCATTATTTAATCAGTCCACCATTATTTCATTATTTCATACTTCCACCACTATTTGATTAGTCAACCATTATTTAATCAGTCCACCGTTATTTCATCAGGCCACCATTGTTTAATCAGTCAACCATTATTTCATCAGTCCACCATTATTTCATCAGTCCACCATTATTTAATCGGTCCACCATGCTTGAATTATTTTACCAGTCCACCATGTGATTCTGACTGGAATCTCTCTCTGTGCTTTTATTGTCTAATTTGCCAGACGCACCCCCCCCCCCTGCGGTACGGTATCAGTGTGCATCTTTTCTCTTCACCATTTTGTCACTGGTAGAGTGGTTGTTTTGAAAGGATTAAATATCACACTGTGTAATTCCTGTGTTCGTTGCCTGTTTGCCAAACCCAGTTCTCCCCCCCTGTAGGGCCAGCCCACACTCACTCTGTCCTGCTGTGAACACTGGAGGGGGTCTAACTGATACCCACCCTGTCTGCTCAACTCCTTCTTCTCCATTATCTCTCTCCTCCTCTCTTTCGCTCACTCTCTCTTTCTCTCTCTGCACACTGGTGCAAATCTTGCAAGTCTTCACTCTGAGTGGATGTTGAGGTGTGTCACTCTCTCTCCGTGAGTCACACAATCACACACTCATAAACGTACTCACATAGACTGAACAGATCTCTTCTTCACTTCTGACCTCAAGTGGAAGCTGTCCTTGTTCCTCCATTCTCCACTTCCACAGATTTCTCTGGTTTGTTCTTTTCCCTCACATTTCCCATTATATGCACACGTTGTCCATTCCAGTGTCACTCTGCTACCACTCAGTGTCTTTCCTAACCCTCACCATCTCTCTGAGTGCCCTTCTGTGTGGCAGTGTGCCATACATTATCTCTGCTGAGTGTGGTGTGCCAAGCCAAAACCCCGGGTGCCAGGCTGGGGGGTTCAGTGCCTACCCCCTCCTGTATCTCCACTAAGCAGCATACACATTGTGGAACAGAGGGGGAGGGAGTGGGAGAAAGAGAGTGCATAGGGGTGA
>NC_060193.1:18788419-18840919 GCF_021184085.1 Oncorhynchus gorbuscha
CTGGTCACGATGGCAACACCCATCCGTAGCACGCGCTCCAGCAGGTGTATCTCACTGATCATCCCTAAAGCCAACACCTCATTTGGCCGCCTTTCGTTCCAGTTCTCTGCTGCCTGTGACTGGAACGAATTGCAAAAATCGCTGAAGTTGGAGACTTTTATCTCCCTCACCAACTTCAAACATCTGCTATCTGAGCAGCTAACCGATCGCTGCAGCTGTACATAGTCTATCGGCAAATAGCCCACCCATTTTTACCTACCTCATCCCCATACTGTTTTTATTTATTTACTTTTCTGCTCTTTTGCACACCAATATCTCTACCTGTACATGACCATCGGATCATTTATCACTCCAGTGTTAATCTGCAAAACCGTAATTATTCACCTACCTCATGCCTTTTGCACACATTGTATATAGACTCCCCTTTTTTTGTTCTTCCTATTGTGTTAGAGTTGTTAATTGTTTACTCCATGTGTAACTCTGTGTTGTCTGCTCACACTGCTATGCTTTATCTTGGCCAGGTCGCAGTTGCAAATGAGAACTTGTTCTCAACTAGCCGACCTGGTTAAATAAAGGTGAAATAAAAAAATAAATCAAGGAGGGACCCTATAACATCTGTCTGAGGGGAGGAGGGACCCTATAACATCTGTCTGAGGGGAGAAGGGACCCTATAACATCTGTCTGAGGGGAGGAGGGACCCGATAACATCTGTCTGAGGGGAGGAGGGACCCTATAACATCTGTCTGAGGGGAGGAGGGATCCTATAACATCTGTCTGAGGGGAGGAGGGATCCTATAACATCTGCCTGGGGGGAGGAGGGACCCTATAGTGTCTGTCCGAGGGAGGAGGGATCCTATAACATATGTCTGAGGGGAGGAGGGATCCTATAGCATCTGTCTGAGGGGAGGAGGGATCCTATAGCATCTGTCTGAGGGGAGGAGGGACCCTATAACATCTGTCTGAGGGGAGGAGGGATCCTATAGTGTCTGTCTGAGGGGAGGAGGGATCCTATAGTGTCTGTCTGAGGGGAGGAGGGACCCTATAACATCTGTCTGAGGGGAGGAGGGATCCTATAGTGTCTGTCTGAGGGAGGAGGGACCCTATATCATCTGTCTGAGGGGAGGAGAGATCCTATAGTGTCTGTCTGAGGCGAGGAGGGACCCTATAACATCTGTCTGAGGGGAGGAGGGATCCTATAGTGTCTGTCTGAGGGGAGGAGGGACCCTATAACATCTGTCTGAGGGGAGGAGGGATCCTATAGTGTCTGTCTGTGCGCCTCTTGCGCTGCGCCACTCGAGAGCCCTTAATTGCAAACTATGAATCTCTGACCTGTACACAGTAGTATAAGCATCTTTAATTAAACACCAGACCATGAATGGCAGCATCATCAGAAGACTTGACAATAAAGTTATCAGGATTACTGCTAGTGCATTCACTTGTGTACAGTGTGAATAAGATGGGTGAACTCACACAAACCTGCTGGGCACCAAACCGGAGTCAGTTCCTCTGCGCCTATTTTTTAGAAAGCAAGCAGAGATGCCATCAGTACCTGTCGCCTTATTCATTCAGGTGTGCTTGAAGAGTCTAGTGAAAAATATAGGATTTATTTCCAACCTATGAACACAATCATCAACAACAAAAGTGTCAATCACATTATCAGACTCAACAGAGAAGTAAAAACTTCTTCTCTTCTTCTTCTGACTTCTTCTGAAAAAAATATAGAATCAGAGTTGGATAAATGTAGATGAACTAGATTTTTTTTCCACAAGGACTAATACAGGATACTGACCTCAACATTAAAACCTTTAAACCAAATCAAAATTCCAAACCTTGATTTTATGACAAAATTACCTGAATGGATTATTACTACCAAGGACCATCAAGAAAAACCAAAACCTGCAGAAGAAACACAGTGGAACCTGGAAATACCATCCAACACAAAACTGAGTGAGTAATGTTCAGTCTGAAGCAACATCTGAAGCCAAAAAGTAAAACACAATAATCTGTAGGTCATTTTGTTATATAAAGCTAAAAGATTATACGGCTACTAAGCTACCAAGCTGCTAGGACAGAACAGACCTGGCTGCAACTTCAATTAGCACTGAAGTGTGAAGTGAGATGTGTGAAAACTCGAGGACCTATTTCGCAACATAGCTTCCTTCTCTCATGCTGCCAAACATACCCTCGTAAAACTGACTATCCTACCGATCCTTTACTACGGCGATTTCACTTACAAAATAGCCTCCAACACTCTACTCAGCAAAATTGGATGCAGTCTATCACAGTGCCATCCGTTTTGTCACCAAAGCCCCATATACTACCCACCCCTGTGTCCTGTATGCTCTCTTTGGCTGGCCCTCGCTTCATATTCGCCAGCAAACCCACTGGTTCCAGGTCATCTATAAGTCTCTGTTAGGTAAATCCCCGCCTTATCTCAGCTCACTGGATGGGACAATTGGTGCACAATTGGTGCGGGACGCAGACCCAGACCGAATCAACCTATCATGGACACTAAGCGGGACGTACCTCGGTCCAGCTGGACACTGAGGTGGAGTAGGCTCTGACCAAGATGCCCGCTCGATGTCCGCGTCCACCTCCCACACCACCGGCGCCACCAGACAAGAGGCCGGAAGTATGGGGGTGGGATCGATGGACCGCTCCTCTGTATCATACAGACGGGACAGTGCGTCTGCCTTAGCTTTCTGGGAACCTGGTCTATACGATATCGTAAATCTGAATCTGGTGAAAAACATGGCCCACCTTGTCTGGCGAGGGTTCAATCTCCTCGCCGCCCGGATGTACTCCAGATTACGGTGGTCAGTCCAGAGCCCCCTCAAGCCAATGACTCCACACCTTCAGAGCTCCACACCTTTAGCCAACCACCGCAGACGCACCGGTCCACCCTTCAGCAGTAAGGTAATGGGAGCCGGCACCTGCCCAAAACCCCGGATAAACCTCCGGTAGTAATTGGCAAACCCTAAAAACCGCTGCACCTCCTTTGCCGTGGTGGAAGTCAACCAATTACGCAGAGCTGCAATGTGGTCACACTCCATCACCAACCCTGATGTGGAAATGCGTTAACCCAGGAAGGAGACGGGCTGTTGGGAGAACACTCATTTCTCAGCCTTGACGTATAGGTTATGCTCCAACAGTCGCCCAAGTACTCTGCACACCAGAGAAACATGCGCGGCGCGTGTGGCGGAAAATATCAGAATGTCGTCGATATACGCCACCACACCCTGCCCGTGCAGGTCCCTGAGAATCTCGTCTACAAAAAAATGGAAGACTGCTGGGGCATTCTTCAAACCATACGGCCTGATGAGGTACTCATAATGGCTGGATGTGGTACTAAACGCTGTCTTCCACTCATCTCCCTCCCCGGATACGCACCAAGTTATACGCGCTCCTGAGATCCAGTTTAGTGAAGAAGCGTGCTCCATGAAATGACTCAGTCGCCGTAGCGATGAGAGGTAGCGGGTAACTGTATATGTTTCCATATGTGACAGGGGATACACGTGACTCCTGGGAAGTGTGGCGTTTACCTGGAGGTTTATCGCACAATCCCCTCATTGATGGGGTGGTAATTGGGTTGCCCTCTTTTATACAGAAGGTGAGAGCGAAATCGGCATATTCAGGGGGGAATGCGCACAGTGGAGATTTGGTCTGGACTCTCCACCATCGTTGCACCGATGGAAACTCCCCACACACCTACCTGAGCACTCCTCTGACCACCCCTTTAGAGCCCTCTGTTGCCACGAAATAGTGGGGTTGTGAAAGGCCAACCAGGGAATCCCAGCACCACCGGAAATGCACGAGAATCTATGAGGAAGAGAATAATTCTCTCCTCATGACTCCCCTGCGTAACCATGTCCAGTGGAGTCGTGGCCTCCCTGACTAGCACTGATCCTAATAGTCGAATATATAGTGAGTGCTCATGGAATGGTTTGTCAATCTGAACCTGGGGAATCCCAAACCTATGTGTGAAACCGCGGTCCATAAAATCCCCGCTGCGCCTGAATCTACTAGCGCCTTATGCTGGGAATGGGGGGGAAACTCAGGGAAAGAACTTAACACATACATGTGACCAACAGGGGGCTCTGGGTGAGCCTGGTGCTGACTCACCTGGGGTGTCCGAACAGTTCTCGGCCTGCTGTCTCGACTCCCAGACGAGCTACTCCAGCACCGGTCGGCAGTGTGCCCTCTCCGACCACACCCAGTGCAGGAGGAGGCACCTCCTCAGATCGTCCTCGCAGCAGCACCCCCTAACTCCATAGGGGTTGGAGCGGAAGCGCTGGGGGGTGGAACCAACAGGACCCGATCCAGACGCCAACGTGTAGCCAGCAAGTTGTCTAGCCTGATGGACATGTCCACTAGCTGGTCCAGGGTGAGGGTAGCGTCTCTGCATGCTAGCTCCCTGCGGACGTCCTCACGTAAGCTGCACCTATAGTGGTCAATCAGGGCCCTGTAGTTCTACCCTGCTCCGGCGGCCAAGGTCCTGAACTCCAGAGCGTAGTCTTGTGTGCTCCTCGTCTCCTGCCGTAGATGGAACAGACACTCACCCGCCGCTCGACCCTCAGGGGGATGGTTGAACGTCCCTCGCCTAGTCTAGTCCAACCTAGACTACGTTTGCCCGCTCCAGAGCTTTGCCTGACAGGCAGGAGACGAGGGTGTTCAGGCTCTCACCTCCCGAAGGAGCCGGGTGCATGGTAGCCAGGTAAAGCTCCAGCTGGAGAAGGAAACCCTTGCACCGGGCAGCTGTCCCATCGTACTCCCTCGGGAGCGCGAGTCGAATACCACTGGGGCCGGATGATGCCGGAGAAGGTGGTGGTGCTGGTTGGAGTGTGGCTGGTGGAGGGGTAGGCAGGCCACCCCTCTCCCATCTCTCCATCGTTGCCATTACTTGATCCATGGCGGTCCCGAGACGATGGAGAACAGTGGTGTTGTACGCGCTCCTCCATGGAAGGGGAAGGCGTGTCAGCTCCTGCTGATTCCATAAGTGGTGCGGGATTCTATTACAAGCCTCCTTGAAGGAGGGAGGTGCAGGAATCAGGAGCAGGAGAGCAAGAAAATAACTACTGAATATAAGATCAGTGTCAACTCACCATCAGTACGACCAAGAATATGTTTTTCGCGACGCGGATCCTGTGTTCTGCCTTTCAACCAGGACAACGGAATGGATCCCATGCGGCGACCCAAAAAAACGACTCCGTAAAAGAGGGAAACGAGGCGGTCTTCTGGTCAGACTCCGGAGACGGGCACATCGTGCACCACTCCCTAGCATTCTTCTCGCCAATGTCCAGTCTCTTGACAACAAGGTTGATGAAATCCGAGCAAGCGTAGCATTCCAGAGGGACATCAGAGACTGTAACGTTCTTTGCTTCACGGAAACATGGCTCACTGGAGAGACGCTATCAGAGGCGGTGCAGCCAGCGGGCTTCTCCATGCATCGCGCCGACAGAAACAAACATCTTTCTGGTAAGAAGAGGGGCGGGGGCATATGCCTTATGGCTAACGAGACGTGGTGTGATGAAAGAAACATACAGGAACTCAAATCCTTCTGTTCACCTGATTTAGAATTCCTCACAATCAAATGTCGACCGCATTATCTACCAAGAGAATTCTCTTCGATTATAATCACAGCCGTATATATTCCCCCCCAAGCAGACACATCGATGGCTCTGAACGAACTTTATTTGACTCTTTGCAAACTGGAATCCATACATCCTGAGGCTGCATTCATTGTACCTGGGGATTTTCACAAGGCTAGTCTGAAAACAGGACTCCCTAAATTGTATCAGCATATCGATTGCGCAACCAGGGCCGGAAAAACCTTGGATCATTGTTACTCTAACTTCCGCGACGCATATAAGGCCCTGCCCCGCCCTCCTTTCGGAAAAGCTGACCACGACTCCATTTTGTTGATCCCTGCCTACAGACAGAAACTAAAACGGGAGGCTCGCACGCTGAGGTCTGTCCAACGCTGGTCCGACCAAGCTGATTCCACACTCCAAGACTGCTTGCATCACGTGGACTGGGATATGTTTAGTATTGCATCAGATAACAACATTGACGAATACGCTGATTCGGTGTGCAAGTTCATTAGAACGTGCGTTGAAGATGTCGTTCCCATAGCAACGATTAAAAAATTCCCTAACCAGAAACCGTGGATTGATGGCAGCATCCGCGTGAAACTGAAAGCGCGAACCACTGCTTTTAATCAGGGCAAGGTGACTGGTAACATGACCGAATACAAACAGTGCAGCTATTCCCTCCGCAAGGCTATCAAACAAGCTAAGCGTCAGTATAGAGACAAAGTAGAATCTCAATTCAACGGCTCAGACACAAGAGGTATGTGGCAGGGTCTACAGTCAATCACGGAATACAAGAAGAAAACCAGCCCAGTCACGGACCAGGATGTCTTGCTCCCAGGCAGACTAAATAACTTTTTTGCCCGCTTTGGGGACAATACAGTGCCACTGACACGGCCTGCAACGAAAACATGCGGAGAGTCCTTCACTGCAGCCGAGGTGAGTAAAACATTTAAACGTGTTAACCCTCGCAAGGCTGCAGGCAACAGACGGCATCCCCAGCCGCGCCCTCAGAGCATGCGCAGACCAGCTGGCCGGTGTGTTTACGGACATATTCAATCAATCCCTATACCAGTCTGCTGTTCCCACATGCTTCAAGAGGGCCACCATTGTTCCTGTTCCCAAGAAAGCTAAGGTAACTGAGCTTAACGACTACCGCCCCGTAGCACTCACTTCCGTCATCATGAAGTGCTTTGAGAGACTAGTCAAAGACCATATCAGCTCCACCCTACCTGACACCCTAGACCCACTCCAATTTGCTTACCGCCCAAATAGGTCCACAGACGATGCAATCTCAACCACACTGCACACAGCCCTAACCCATCTGGACAAGAGGAATACCTATGTGAGAATGCTGTTCATCGACTACAGCTCGGCATTCAACACCATAGTACCCTGCAAGCTCGTCATCAATCTCGAGACCCTGGGTCTCGACCCCGCCCTGTGCAACTAGGTACTGGACTTCCTGACGGGACGCCCCCAGGTGGTGAGGGTAGGCAACAACATCTCCACCCCGCTGATCCTCAACACTGGGGCCCCACAAGGGTGCATTCTGAGCCCTCTCCTGTACTCCCTGTTCACCCATGACTGCGTGGCCTCAACTCAATCATCAAGTTTGCGGACGACACAATAGTGGTAGGCTTGATTGCCAACAACGACGAGACGGCCTACAGGGAGGAGGCGAGGGCCCTCGGAGTGTGGTGTCAGGAAAATATCCTCACACTCAACGTCAACAAAACTAAGGAGATGATTGTGGACTTCAGGAAACAGCAGAGGGAACACCCCCCTATCCACATCGATGGAACAGTAGTGGAGAGGGTAGTAAATTTTAAGTTCCTCGGCATACACATCACAGACAAACTGAATTGGTCCACTCACACAGACAGCATCGTGAAGAAGGTGCAGCAGCGCCTCTTCAACCTCAGGAGGCTGAAGAAATTTGGCTTGTCACCAAAAGCACTCACAAACTTCTACAGATGCACAATCGAGAGCATCCTGGCGGGCTGTATCACCGCCTGGTACCGCAACTGCTCCGCCCACAACCGTAAGGCTCTCCAGAGGGTAGTGAGGTCTGCACAACCTCATCACGGGGGCAAACTACCTGCCCTCCAGGACACATACACCACCCAATGTTACAGGAAGGCCATAAAGATCATCAAGGACTACAACCACCCGAGCCACTGCCTGTTCACCCCGCTATCATCCAGAAGGTGAGGTCAGTACAGGTGCATCAAAGCTGGGACCGAGAGACTGAAAAACAGCTTCTATCTCAAGGCCATCAGACTGTTAAACAGCCAACACTAACATTGATTGGCTGCTGCCAACACACTGACACTGACTCACCTCCAGCCACTTTAACAATGGGAATTGATGGGAAATGATGTAAAATATATCACTAGCCACTTTAAATGTTTACATACCCTACATTATTCATCTCATATGCATACGTATATACTGTACTCTATATCATCTACCGCATCCTTATGTAATACATGTATCACTAGCCACTTTAACTATGCCACTTTGTTTACATACTCATCTCATATGTATATACTGTACTCTATATCATCTACCGCATCCTTATGTAATACATGTATCACTAGCCACTTTAACTATGCCACTTTGTTTACATACTCATCTCATATGTATATACTGTACTCGATACCATCTACTGTAGAGCCTATGCTGCTCTGTACCATCACTCATTCATATATCTTTATGTACATATTCTTTATCCCCTTACACTGTGTATAAGACAGTAGTTTTGGAATTGTTAGTTAGATTACTTGTTGGTTATTACTGCATTGTCGGAACTAGAAGCACAAGCATTTCGCTACACTTGCATTAACATCTGCTAACCATGTGTATGTGACAAATAAAATGTGATTTGAGTTGATTTGATTTGAAGGAAGTCCCCGTGGCACACTAGTTTATTTAGAAGCCCCAACTCAACAACAACATGGGGGGCAATACACCCAAAACGAGGTCGCCACACACAGGGAAATAAACGCAACACGGAGGAGAAACCTCTACTCCTAAACACATAAAATGGTACAACTGCCATGTGAAAGAAAACTCCGTGGTGCAGACAAGCACCACTAACAAAGTAACCACAGCAAAACAATCCCACACAAAGACTAGCAGGCAGCGGAGGTAAATAAAGCCACCGAAATCAACTAATAGGACACAGGTGTAAACAACACAGACAGACACAAACGAAAAGGAAAAATGGATCGGTGGCAGCTAGTAGGCCGGCGACGACGACCGCCGAGCACCGCCCGAACAGGGAGAGGGGGAAGTCGGGGGAAGTCGCATTTGTAAATGAGAACTTGTTCTCAACTAGCCTACCTGGTTAAATAAAGGTGAAATAAAACCAAATACATTTACAACATTAACTATGTCTACACTCTATTTCTGATCAATTTGATGTTATTTTAATGGACAAAAAAATTGCTTTTCAGGAACAATGGTGGCCCTCTTGAAGCATGTGGGAACAGCAAACTGGGATAGGGAGAGATTGAATATGTCCGTAAACACACCGGCCAGCTGGTCTGCACATGCTCTGTGGACGCGGCTGGGAATGCCATCTGGGCCTGCAGCCCTGTGAAGGTTAACACGTTTAAATGTTTTACTCACGTCGGCTGCAGTGAAGGAGAGTCCGCAGGTTTTGGTAGTGGGCCGTGTCAGTGGCACTGTATTGTCCTCAAAGCGAGCAAAGAAGTTATTTAGACTGTCTGGGAGCAAGACATCCTGGTCCGCGACGGGGCTGGTTTTCTTCTTTTTGTAATCTGTGATTGACTGTAGACCCTGCCACATACCTCTTGTGTCTGAGCCGTTGAATTGCAACTCTACTTTGTCTCTATACTGACGCTTGGCTTGTTTGATTGCCTTGCGGAGGGAATAGCTGCACTGTTTGTATTCGGTCATGTTTCTGATCACCTTGCCCTGGTTAAAAGCAGTGGTTGAACATCAAGGGTGAAGAGGTCAATCCGTGACAGCGTAAATAAGTATTGTGTGTCACCCTATTCTCTATATAGTGCCCTCCTTTCGAGAACACTATTTAAGGGGGAAATGTTGTCATTTTAGGTTTTCACTAAAAGTGGACAGAGAGAGAGGATTATAGAATGACAAGAGAGAAAAAAGACATGGACAGATTGAAAAAGAGAAGGAATATGTTGGTATTGTGGGATAGTGGGATTAAAAGGAGAAGGTATTGGTGTTGACTGTGCTTAGGAGAGGGTAGGGAATATACGCAAGGAGATGGGAGAGAGAGAGGGAGATAGAGAGACAGAGACAAAGAGAGAGAGAGACAGAGAGAGGGAGATAATGAGAAACAGGGGGAGGTGATACTGGCATGGTGAGAAACACATAGAGACCCGAAATAGATCTGCAAAGAGCAAGGTGTTGAGTCAGAAATTAAAAGAAGGAAGGAAGGCAGATGCCAGGGGAGAGAGGGAGTGAGAGTGAATGATAGTTAGAGAAAGAGAGAGAGCGAGAGAAAGAAAGAAAGAAAGAAAGAAAGAAAGAAAGAAAGAAAGAAAGAAAGAAAGAAAGAAAGAAAGAGAAGGAGAGACACATGGGGTTGAGTCACATAGAGATCAGTGAAGAAGAATCCTAAAAGCACACAGAATTACAGCAACCACAGAAAGATCCACACATTAATACCACTGACACAGACACACTGGGAAGAGGAATGAATGATGGATATACCAATACAACGATGGGGAAAGGGCTAGAATATGGTCTGAGAATGGAGGATAGGAAGAGGAGAGAGAATGGGTTAGAGATGGAGTGATGAGGACATGGGAAAGGAGGAGAAGGAGAACAAGTATGATGGTAAGGTAAGGTGAGAGGGGGGTTGAAGGTCAAGCAACTAAAAACATGAAATAAAATGAACAACAGTAAAAGTACATTTACAAGCACACATCCTGAGACACACAAATAAAAAATATATATAAAAGACGCCAGGAACATCATAAGAAAAGGAAACTTGGAAACACAACACACACCCTCCTACCTCTGCCTATTTTTAACCACATCTGGAGGAGCCACGTGAGGAGGGCAGGAGGGAGGGAGGGCGATGAAGGGGGGAGAGAGAGAGAGAGGCATGGCAGGGAAAACAGCCTGAAACAAACAGGTAGAGAGAGAGGCGGAGAGCGTCAGAGAGCAACACCAGGCAGCTCCAGCACCATGCCAACTGGGGCAGCATCAAACAGCAGTGCTAGATCACTTAAATGCACCGCTAGAAAACATATTGTCACTAGAAAGCCCACGGTAAGCTGTGGCAATTAACGCCGGCTGTGAACTAACTCCCCGCCTCTTCCTCCGCCGAGCTTCGAGACGCCCCTGTGTGCGTTTCCCAGCCAACCGTTAGTCAACAACAGTGTGTGTGTGTGTGTGTGTGTGTGTGTGTGTGTGTGTGTGTGTGTGTGTGTGTGTGTGTGTGTGTGTGTGTGTGTGTGTGTGTGTGTGTGTGTGTGTGTGTGTGTGTGTGTGTGTGTGTGTGTGTGTGTGTGTGTGTGTGTGTGTGTGTTTTCTTTAATATGGGTGGTGAGGGTACTCTTCTGCAGTGAAGTGCATCTTTGTGTGACTGGATTGTCTCTGAGCTCAGGACAAAACAGAGTGCTGTACTGACACCAGCTAAATGCATGCTACTGTCGTACTAATGAGACAGACAGGGACAGAGAGAGAGAGAGAGAGAGAGAGAGAGAGAGAGAGAGAGAGAGAGAGAGAGAGAGAGAGAGAGAGAGAGAGAGAGAGAGAGAGAGAGAGAGAGAGAGAGAGAGAGAGAGAGAGAGAGAGAGAGAGAGAGAGAGGAGAGAGAGAGAGACAGAGAGAAAGAGAGGAGAGAGAGAGAGAGAGAGAGAGAGAGAGAGAGAGAGAGAGGGAGAAAGAGAGAGAGAGGAGAGAGAGAGAAAGAGAGAGCAGTTGTCTGTATACCACTAAAGCCCAGCTACCTGTGAGAAGCTGATGAGGAGGAGGAGGAAGAAGAGGAGGAGGGAAGAGGAGGAGGATTGCCTTATCTCTCCTCTCTTCCTCCCATTACCTCTCCTCTCCATTTTCTCCCCTCCCCTCTCAGAGAGATGATTCGGTTTGGTGACTTAATCCGTCTCTCCACTCAGCCCATTCATTCTGTTTAATACATATACCCACCAGTCTGCCTCTCCTCCTACTCCATCTCTAACTCCCTCTCTCTCAGAATGCTGTTAAAATTATTATTCTACCAAAAGCCCCTCTGAAGATCATGAGATACACTCAATTAGACAGACTAGGGCCGTCTGGGAGCCCAGGGGACCCATGGGAAGCCAGGCTGAGGGGAGAGAGAGAGGGGCCTAAAGCCTAGTAGAGGATGGGCTAATTAAGGAATAAGGCCTGAAGGGGTGTGGTATATGGCCAATATACCACGGCTACATGCTGTTCTTACGCACGACGCAACGCGGAGTACCTGTATCCAGCCCTTAGCCGTGGCATATTGGCCATATAACACAAACCCACAAGGTGCCTTATTGCTATTATAAACTGGTTACCAACGTAATGAGAGCATTAAAAATATATGTTTTGTTATACCCGTGGCATACAGTCTCATATACCACGGCTGTCAGCCAATCAGCATTCAGGGCTCGAACCACCCCGTTTATAATACACCAATGAAACGTGGGGATGGAGGGAGTTGGGGAGAGGGGGAGGAGATGTAGGAGATGGAGATGATGTTAACGGGCGGTGGGATAGGTGATAGACATTCTACAACAGAAAATACTAATAATGTGTTTTAGAATGGATCATTTGTTGGAAGGGCTCCTCTGGGAGAGACGCTTGTTGTGAGATAGAAACACAAGATTGGGAATGGTTTGACGGAGAGGGAGATAATTCTTTACGTTATGGTCCTACGGATGGAGGGCCAGAGAAGTCGAAAATCAGTCAGCCAGCCAGCCCGCCGGGCTCTCCCTTGAGGTGCATGGTGGTCAGGGTGCTCTGCAGGCTCCCCCAGGTGACCGTCTTGCCACTGCACGTCTTACCCACGATCACTGTGGAGTCTCGGGAGTTCTTGTCGTACAGCTGGATGACCTTGATCAGGGTGAAGGAGACGGAAGGATGGCGAGATAGAGTGAAGCCGAGACAGAAGGACGAAGTGAGTCAAGCAGTATTAAAGACAACTTGCTGAGGTGAGGACCAGGTCACGCGTGGGGGTATCTAGTTATACAGCAGTCAGGGGCCTCTGAATTACACAGTTGACCTATGCTGACTAGCACTAGCATTTACTGTAGTTATGATGTAGCATAGTGTGCTTAAGAACCCCTACAGATACTGTCTCTATGTCCCTGTTCCTCTTTCTGCACCTGTACCAGCGGGACTGGTTGAGAGTGTTTATAAGCACACCAAATCAACAGCTAGATGAATAAGTAGCCTCCTAGCTCTCTCCCCTCTCTCTCACCCCTCTCTCTCCCCTCTTCCTCTCCCCTCTTTCTCTCTCTCTTTCTCTCTCTCTTCCCCTCCCTCCTCTCTCTCCCCTCTTTCTCTCTCGCTCGCTCTCTCTCCTCTCTCTCTCTACCGCATGCAGAGCCGATGCAGAGTAGAGCAGCTCAACACACTGAATTATGTATGCAGATGTGATGCAGCATTTTTCATCTTGGCTCACGTCTCGCTAGTGTGAAAAGCAGATGGCACATTTTAGAGATGGCAGTCATGTGTAGAAAGAGAGAAAGAAAGAGAGAGAGAGAGAGAGAGAGAGAGAGAGAGAGAGAGAGAGAGAGAGAGAGAGAGAGTGAGTGAGGATGGATTGATCGCTACAGTCCTTTCTCCAGAAGTTTTTTCCCCCCCATTCTGCCTCTGCAGCTTTTCAGTCTCAACATTGGTTCATCAGAACAAACACTGGTGTGTGTGTGTATATCTGCGTGTGCGTGTGTGTGTATGTCTGCCTGTGTATGTCGCACCATCACCCAGACAAAGGCACATTGAGTGTCCGTTGACTGAAGCCTGAAGCGTTGAGCAGTTTTAGGGACTGGGAGACTCATTAGTTAAACTGTGAGGCTCCCTCTGTCCCTTGTCCTATAGTTAATGGATTACGCCCATCTGCTTAGACAGGCTGCATTGACGAGTCATTTTCAGCTCAACTGGAATGTGGAACTCGGAGGCCACTTTGTGTTTCTCTAATGCTCCAGAGTGTTGAGTGTTTCAAACCTTCTGTCTGTTTGTCCCTCTCCTTATCTAGTTTGCGACAATTTGTGGAGAGTTGTTTTTGGTACCTTTCTGTAGTCGATGGTGGGGGTCTCCACCGCGGGGATGAGGTCCTGGATGATGTTGTTGAACAGCGACAGGTCGACGGAGGACACCTTGGTGTTGTTCATGTCCTTCATTGACATCAGCAGGATCTGGTCTGGGGTCAGAGGTCAGGGACATGGTGTCACATCCTGTTTGAGCCACAGCCTGGTCCTTCTGTAGCTCAGTTGGTAGGTACTGTACAGTTTAATGACTTTCTAAAAAGCCTGAGTTTAAATATTATATATTAATGTTTCAACTGAAAATGCGAACGTCAGCTAGGTCACCTGTAAGTTACACAATGTGTGTGACGTCATATCCTGTCTCGAACCACAGCTAGGTACAGTTTACAGTTTAAATGCAACTGTGAGTAAAATGTATCAACTGTACACAATGTTATTTTTCAACCATTACAGATTTACCTTTCACATAGAAATGATGTTGTAGCTGGGAAACTCAACAAATATGTGGAACTGTGAATTTATACCGAAGTACAGAAGTACTACTGAAGCTCGCTATCAGGTAAAATATTAATCCTTTTCATGTTTCTGTCCTCTGATGCATATTTTATGACAGTGCCAGGTTCCCTATGGGGTGTCAAACTCTCATCTGCATTCTGTGTCTCTCTGCAGCTCCCTGCTCCCACACTCAGAGCACAGTCACACACTCTCCCACACTCTCCCACACACACACCACACACACACACACACACACACACACACACACACACACACACACACACACACACACACACACACACACACACACACACACACACACACACACACACACACACACACACACACACACACACACACACACACACACACACACACACACACACACACACATACTCTCCCACACACTTGCACGCACACTTGCACACAAACAGGTACATGTAGGGAGGAAGGCCTTTCAACACATTGTGCCTAGAGGAAGTTATATTACAATGAGACAGGGGCAGAAAAACATTCCTGGAGTCTGACATGTTTGAGGTCAATCACAGGTCAAAACAGTCTATTCAGGAGATTCATTGAAATTCCAGGAATTGGAAAGTGCCATTGGCCAATTTATTCAAAGGGGGAATTTCAAAATGAAATCTTTCTTTCTCTTTGATGTCTGTCTGTCTGTCTGTCTGTCTGTCTGTCTGTCTGTCTGTCTGTCTGTCTGTCTGTCTGTCTGTCTGTCTGTCTGTCTGTCTGTCTGTCTGTCTGTCTGTCTGTCTGTCTGTCTGTCTGTCTGTCTGTCTGTCTGTCTGTCTGTCTGTCTGTCTGTCTGTCTGTCTGTCTGTCTGTCTGTCTGTCTGTCTGTCTGTCTGTCTGTCTGTCTGTCTGTCTGTCTAACTGACAATACCTCTGTTTCTCTCTCTCTGAATGTATCTCCTTCTCTGTCTATGAATTGAAGTCAAATGTAAAACCCTGGTCAGTGTGTGGGGCGATAGATGTGTTGTACATTACTGCTGTGTTAGCTCTTCATGACCCACCTTGTGCAGACTAGTCTGTTCTTGCCAGCGTAGTTAGAGTGGTCCTGTTTTGACAGCTGCTGCACCACCAGAGAGTACAGGGTGAACTCCGTCTTGGCCAGGAGCTGGAGAAAGAGGAGAGACAAAGGTGGTAGGGAGAGAGAGAGAGAGAGAGAGAGGTGGAAGGGAGAGAGAGAGGTGAAAGGGAGAGAGGGTGAGTGAGATAGAGAGAGAAAGAAAGAAAGAAAGAAAGAAAGAAAGAAAGAAAGAAAGAAAGAAAGAAAGAAAGAGAGAGAGAGAGAGAGAGAGAGAGAGAGATGAACCTAGAGCCAGCTGGTTCTGGGGCTCTGTTCAGAAACACACAGACCCCACAGAGCCTCAGGACAAAGCCTGACCACAGTGACTGACCCTACATTAAGAACATCCTTGACTATGTACAGACATAGCATAGCCTTGCCATTGAGAGAGGCCTGTCACCTCGAGAGAGTTGATAGACCACATGCCCACTACCCACAAAACGAGGTGGAAACCGAGCCGCACTTCCTAACCTCCTGCCAAATGTAGGACCACATTAGATACACATATTTCCCACAAATCACACAGACCCACAACGTTGAAAACAAATCCAACATTGATAAACTCCAATATCTGTTAGGAGAAATACAGCAGTGTGTATTTACAGCAGCAATATTTGTGTTTCCTTGTTCAGGTGGCGTTCGGCGGTCGACGTCACCAGCTTTCTAGTCACCACCGATCCATGTTTCATTTTAGTTTTGTTTTGTCTTCATTATACTCACCTGGTTTCTATTCCATAATCAGTCTTCCTTATTTAACCCTCTGGCTTCCCCTTTTGTGTTGTGCGTGATTGTTTCTGTCAAGTGGCTCCGTGTTCCGTGTTCTGGATTGTTTATGTTTATCCTTGTTGGATTTTTGTTGAATTTGAGTAAATATCGTGCCTTTACTCATACCTGTCCTGCGCCTGACTCCGCCTTAATCCATTCACCTAGAACACTGAGTGTCCCATTGCCATAATAAAAGAGAGAGAGCGAGAGAGGGGGGGGGTTAAAGAGGAAAAGGTAGAGAAGGAGAGGAGGAGATGGAGGGGGTGGCAGAGAGAAAGAGAGATGTCATTCCCACACCCATCCACCCCTACTCCATGGCCCCTACAGGCTCCATTGAAGGTCAGGTCTCTCATATAGAAAGGCACCAAGCTTGTGGTGTTGTATCATAACATAACCTGGTCATGTGAACCATGTCATATGCACATATCTATCTGTATGTTAGCTAGCATCGCAGCTCTACAGAGAGACAGGCAGGCTAGCTAGCTAATACGCTCAGTGTCTGCCCAGCCCTACAGCAGACAGCTTGACCCTCTTCACACACATACTGTGTGTGTTTGTGTGTGTTTGTGCGTGCTTGTGTGTGTGTGTGTGTGTATGTATGTGTATGTGTGTGTGTGGAGGGTCCGTCACAGGGTCACCCTTCCTTCTCTCTCCCCCTCACTCCCTCCACCTTTCCAACCATTCTCTCCTCAAAATCTCCACCCTTCCGCACCTCCACCCTTTCTCAGCAGGGGAGTCTGTGCTCTCTCTGCCCCCCACGGCCACAGACAGACCTGGGGCAGCTCCTAGGACAGCAAGCAGCGCTCGCCATCTGTGTGTGTGTGTGTCAGAGAGGTAGCATGTGAGTATGCATGAGAAGGGTATTCCCAGCAAACCAATATTAGTTCTGTGAAGGTTCCCAGAACATTCGTTTGGTCACGGCAAACGTTCTCATAACAAAAAAACGGTGCAGTCGTGCTGGCGATTATAGAATGTTTGTATAAAACATTCCCCTGATGTTGCAAGAATGTTCCAAGATCACATTTAATCTGTTATTTCAAGGATCCCAGAATGTTTAATTAGGTTGTGTGAACAGTCTTGTGAGAACATTGTGGGGACCTCACGAAAGATGTTACCAAAACACAAAAACTGTCCAGTTGTGAAGATGTTTCTACAATGTTTCGTTTAGGGTGCAAAAAAACATTCACCTGATGTCGCCAGAACATTCATGGAACACATTTAATCTGTTCTTTAAAAGTTCTCAAAATGTTTCATTTCATTCATTCAACATCCAAGACGACTCCCATAACTTAATTCAAAGTTCTGGGAACCTTTACAGAACTTAGACCAGGTGTTCTGTCAACATTCTTACAACATTATATGAACGTCCTGTGCTACATAATATAAACGTTGTATGTGTCACGAGTGTTTGCGCCCTGCGTGTTGGTTATTTCATTTTGGTGGCGCATTAAAGGGCACTTTTCCCCTGGACCTCTCTGCTCTCTGCGCCTGATTCCTCGCTACACACCTAGCCAGCCGTGACAGTATGCATGTCATCACAACTGAGCATATTTTCTGTTTTGGTAAGCTATCTCTTGTAATGTACCCAAACTGTTCCCACAACCTAATGAAATGTTCTGGGAACCGTTAAAGAACTCAGATGAAAGGAAAAACAGGACAGTTTTAGTGTTATGGGAACATATCTATTCATATCCCCACAATGTTCCCACAACCTAAAGAAACATTCTGGGAATCTTTGAAGAACAGACTAAATGTGTTCTGGGTTCTTATAACAACAGGTGAATTACTTTTTGCATGTTTAAATGTGTTCTATGAATGTTTATACAAACATTCTATAATCATCAGTACGACTGGACAGTTTTGAGAACATTTGTCACCGCCCAACAAATTCACCTTTATTTAACTTCTTCGAGATAGGGGGCGCTCTTTTAATTTTTGGATAAAAAACGTTCCCGTTTTAAACAAGATATTTTGTGCATGTAATTGACAGCTTTGGAAAAAAAAACTCTGACGTTTCCAAAACTGCAAATATATTATCTGTGAGTGCCCCAGAACTAATGCTACAGGCAAAACCAGGATGAAGTTTCATACAGGAAATGCCCCAGATTCTGAAGGCGCTGTGTTCCAATGTCTCCTTATATGGCTGTGACTACGCCAGGAATGAGCCTGCCCTTTGTGTCGTTTCTCCAAGGTGTCTGCAGCATTGTGATGTATTTGTAGGCATGTCATTGGAAGATTGACCATAAGAGACTACATTTACCAGGTGTCCGCCCGGTGTCCTGTGTCGAAATTATTGGGTAATCTCTAGGTCCATGCGTGTTCCATTTCTTCAGAAGAGAAAGTCAACTGCCACGAAGGATTTATCATCGATAGATATGTGAAAAACACCTTGAGGATTGATTCTAAACATCGTTTGCCATGTTTCTGTCGATATTATGGAGTTAATTTGGAAAAAAGTTTGCGTTTTAATGACTGAATTTTTTCTCTTCTTTTTTTCTTACCCAAACGTGATGAAGAAAACGGAGCGATTTGTCAACACAAATAATCGTTTTGTAAAAACTGAACATTTGCTATCTAACTGAGAGTCTCCTCATTGAAATCATCTGAAGTTCTTCAAAGGTAAATTATTTTATATGAATGCTTTTCTGTTTTTTGTGAAAATGTTGCATGCTGAATGTCAGGCATAATCCTATGCTAGGCTATCAATAATGTTACACAAATGCTTGTTTAGCTATGGTTCAAAAGCATATTTTGAAAATCTGAGACGACAGTGTTGTTAACAAAAGGCTAAGCTTGAGAGCAAATAGATTTATTTAATTTCATTTGCGATTTTCATGAATAGTTAACGTTGTGTTATGCTAATGAGCATGCAGATAGATTTACACAATCCTGGATACAGTTTTTTTTCGTAGCTAAACCTGACGCAGAAAACGGAGCGATTTGTCCTAAACAAATAATCTTTAAGGAAAAACTGAACATTTGCTATCTAACTGAGAGTCTCCTCATTGAAAACATCCGAAGTTCTTCAAAGGTAAATTATTTTATTTGAATGCTTTTCTGGTTTTTGTGAAAATGTTGCCTGCTGAATGCTAACGCTAAATGCTACGCTAGCTATCAATACTGTTACACAAATGCTTGTTTTGCTATGGTTGAGAAGCATATTTTGAAAATCTGAGATGACAGTGTTGTTAACAAAAGGCTAAGCTTGAGAGCTAGCATATTGATTTAATTTCATTTGTGATTTTCATTAATAGTTAACGTTGCGTTACGGTAATGGCCTTGAGGCTGTAGTCACGATCCCGGATCCGGGATGGCTCGACGCAAGAAGTTAACCAGGTTGGCAAGTTGAGAACAAGTTCTCATTTACAATTGCGACCTGGCCAAGATAAAGCAAAGCAGTTTGACACATACAACGACACAGAGTTACACATGGAGTAAAACAAACATACAGTCAATAATACAGTAGAAACAAGTTTATATACGATATGAGCAAATGAGGTGAGATAAGGGAGGTAAATGCAAAAAAAGGCCATGGTGGCGAGGTAAATACAAAATAGCAAGTAAAACACTGGAATTGTAGATTTGCAGTGGAAGAATGTGCAAAGTAGAAATAAAAATAATGGGGTGCAAAGGAGCAAAATAAATGAATAAATAAATGAAATACAGTAGAGAAAGAGGTAGTTGTTTGGGCTAAATTATAGGTGGGCTATGTACAGGTGCAGTAATCTGTGAGCTGCTCTGACAGTTGTTGCTTAAAGCTAGTGAGGGAGATAAGTGTTTCCAGTTTCAGAGATTTTTGTAGATTGTTCCAGTCATTGGCAGCAGAGAACTGGAAGGAGAGGCGGCCAAAGAAAGAATTGGTTTTGGGGGTGACTAGAGAGATATACCTGCTGGAGCGTGTGCTACAGGTGGGAGATGCTATGGTGACCAGCGAGCTGATATAAGGGGGGACTTTAGATGACATGGAGCCAGTGGGTTTGGCGATGATTATGAAGCGAGGGCCAGCCAACGAGAGCTTACAGTTCACAATGGTGGGTAGCATATGGGGCTTTGGTGACAAAACGGATTGCACTGTGATAGACTGCATCCAATTTGTTGAGTAGGGTATTGGAGGCTATTTTATAAATGACATCGCGGAAGTCGAGGATTGGTAGGATGGTCAGTTTTACAAGGGTTTGGAAGCATGAGTGAAGGATGCTTTGTTGCAAAAAAGAAGCCAATTCTAGATTTAACTTTGGATTGGAGATGTTTGATATGGGTCTGGAAGGAGAGTTTACAGTCTAACCAGACACCTAAGTATTTGTAGTAGTCCACGTATTCTAAGTCAGATCCGTCCAGAGTAGTGATGTTGGACAGGCGGAGAGGTGCAGGTAGCGATCGGTTGAAGAGCATGCATTTAGTTTTACTTGTATTTAAGAGCAATTGGAGGCCACGGAAGGAGAGTTGTATGGCATTGAAGCTTGCCTAGGGAGTTGTTAACACAGTGTCTAAAGAAGGGCCAGAAGTATACAGAATGGTGTCGTCTGCGTAGAGGTGGATCAGAGACTCACAAGCAGCAAGAGCAACATCATTGATGTATACAGAAAAGAGAGTCGGTCCAATAATTGAACCCTGTGGCACCCCCATAGAGACTGCCAGAGGTCCGGACAGCAGACGATTTGACATACTGAACTCTATCAGAGAAGTAGTTGGTGAACCAGGCGAGGCAATCATTTGAGAAACCAAGGCTGTCGAGTCTGCCGATGAGGATGTGGTGATTGACAGAGTTGAAAGCCTTGGCCAGATCAATGAATACGGCTGCACAGTAATGTTTCTTATCGATGGCGGTTAAGATATAGTTTAGGACCTTTAGCGTGGCTGAGGTGCACCCATGACCAGCTCTGAAACCAGATTGCATAGCAGAGAAGGTACGGTGAGATTCGAAATGGTTGGTAACCTGTTTGTTGACTCGGTTGACTTGTTCTGGGAACTTTCACAGAACCAATTTGGTATTGCTGGTAAAGCATTACTGGTACATTGTGCAATTACATTAAGTGGAAACGTAATGAGAACGTTGGGGAATGTTCTGTGGTGGTTGTTGGAGATGTTGTGAATAACATTGAAGTGGAGGTTAGAAGAGCATTCCAATGATATTTCATTTTAAACATAGACAAAAGTATATATATATATATATATATATATATATATATATATATATATATATATTTTTTTTTTTTTTACTTAACCTTTATTTAATTAGGCAAGTCAGTTATGCACAAATTCTCATTTACAATGGAGGCTTACACCGGCCAAACCCAGACGATGCTGGGCCAATTGTGCACCGCCCTATGGGACTCCAAATCACAGCCAGTTGTGATAGAGCCTGGATTCGAACCAGGGTGCCTGTAGTGACACCTCTAGTAACGAGATGCAGTGCCTTAAACCGCTGCGCCACTCGGGAGGAAATGGTACCTCCTGAACAGGAACCCTGGACCCTCAGATTAAAAGTCTAATGCTATCAATAACATTTTTTAGAGTGTTTATCAAACATCCTAATGTTTGATAAAACCCTAACTATAACTTAGTGGGAACCTTAGCTTATGTTCTGGGACTGTTCCCGGTTTGCTGGGTTGTCAGTGGGTTTGTGTGTGTATTTGAGTTAGATAGTGACAGTGTACCGTAGTGTGTGTGTGTTTGTGTGTGTCAGCATGTGTGTGTGAGTGAGAGTATGGAGGGCTCCTGGGTTACCATGTCAGTTTGTTCTCATCACTACTCCCCTCGTGCACTTCGGTGACACACAGCCACTCATGCACACAAGCACGCACGCACGCACACACACACATACACACACACATACACACACAGTGTTGCCATGCTAGCCAGAGCTGACGATGGACTCACGGGAGGCGAATCCCCTCTCCTGTCTGTTCCAGCTCACAGAATACAGAATAAGCTTCTCCACTCTCAAACCAGGCCAAAGAAGACCAAAGTAGGCCAAACACCTAGGCCAAAAAGCCCCATGGCAGCAGATAAGGATTATTTCTGCCTGGCTCTGATGGTGGTGGCAGCACCCCAACAGAGACTGGGACAATATCCCTTTGACACACACGAAGGGAGAGAGAGAGTGTGCGTGTATGCCAGGGAGAGAGAGTGTGTGTGTGTTAGGGAGAGAGGGAGTGTGTGTGTGTGACAGGGAGAGGGTGTGTGTGCCACGTGTGGCAGTGCAGCATGGGGACCTGAGGCGTATGTATGTGGGCCTGGGTTCAGCTGGCATTGGTGGGTTGGCA
Source organism: Oncorhynchus gorbuscha (assembly GCF_021184085.1). Lineage (NCBI taxonomy): Eukaryota > Metazoa > Chordata > Actinopteri > Salmoniformes > Salmonidae > Oncorhynchus > Oncorhynchus gorbuscha. The sequence continues at coordinate 18,810,834 of NC_060193.1, forward strand.
TTGGGGAGTTAGTGGTTTAAAGCAGGCGTGAACTACATCTCCCTCTCTTCCTCCAGTCCCTGTCTCTCTCTGTCGATCTGCCTCTCCTCCCTCCCTCCGTTTTTACACATTTTCCTTTCCTCTTTGTCTCTCCCTCCCTTCCTCCCTCCCTCTGTGCCAGGACTAGGGTGGTCATGTTGCGTTCTGGTCTCTCTCCCACCTCTTGCTAATCTGCTGTTATTTGTGGTGTTCAGTTAACACCCCTTATTCTCTCTCTGGCAGCTAATTACTGTTCCCCACAGGAGACCACACCAAACAACGTTGCAGGGGGGGGGGTATCTGAGAAGTTTGATGAAGGTTAACGAAGGGCGTCATCGTTAAGTTTTGTGAAAGTTTGGAGTGTGTGTGTGTGTGTGTGTGTATGCGTGTTGGTATTGAAGCCTCAGGGATGCGTCATAGGTTAGTGTTGTAGCTCAGGTAGGAGGGTGCAGTGATGCAGAAGTGAATTAGAATCTCGTTAAACACACGCTGCGGAAGCAAGAAAGCACACACACACACACCCCCCCTGTGAGTCAGCGTTAATCCTGCTCCGGCTCTGGGCCCCTACAGCAGTATGTGTGTATATGTCATGATGCAATGCCTCCATCACATCCAAATGGAGCCCCACTAGCTAATCCCATAACATCCTGGCTCTGCTCCAAACCCCACTGACACTCATCTCAGAGCGAGGGCAGTGTGTGTGAGTGTGTGTGTGTTTGTGTGTGTGTGTGTGTGTGTGTGTGTGGTGTGTGTGTGTGTGTGTGTGTGTGTGTGTGTGTGTGTGTGTGTGTGTGTGTGTGTGTGTGTGTGTGTGTGTGTGTGTGTGTGTGTGTGTGTGTGTGTGTGTGTGTGTGTGTGTGTGTGTGTGTGTGTGTGTGTGTGCGTGCACGTGTTTGTTCATTTGTTTGTGCGTGTTCGTTACTGTGTGTACGTACAGTATATGCGTTCATGCGTCCGCGTTCGTACTTTTGTCCTGTTAGCGTGTGTCATCATCATGTGGTGTAAAATCCATATCCTGTAAGGTCAGCTTTGTGAGACGCAGCACTAACGGGGACGGTGGATGTCATACCCATCAGATTCGTCTTGATTATGTGCATCTCTTTCTATCTATCTATCAGTGCCATGGGAACTCAATCTCATCTGCTGATTGCTTCGCTCTCCTCGCTCTCACAACATTAAAGGAACATCTATGTTTCATTAACGCGCCAGAGATAACTCCACCAGATATCCTTTAGAACCCCCCACGCATCGAGAGTGAACAGTGTTCAAAATATTCCTAGCTCCAGTTTAATCATTAAACTGACAAAATTGATATAGTATATGAATAGTGTCTAACCCATTGTATGAACAGGCACAGAGGGCAAGTAGGCTTTTCCCCACAGTGGAACAGTTCTACTGTGTAGTATCACAGTTTCCAGGACTTTTCTTGTGAACTGAGCAGGAAACACTCCACGTCCTATGATCAGGAAAAACTCCATAGGTCAGAACAGGAGTTTACCCTAAGGCCCAGAGTTTTAACCTGGAAGGTCACTACATTCTAGAAATACTTCAAATGAGGTTAGGAGCTACCGAAGAGCCCAGAGTTGTTCTTGTTCAGGGAAAACTCCTTTCCCTAACCCTTATATTATTACCTTGCAGTTGTTGAATCCCATTCCGAACAGGGGTCATGCATCACTATGAAGATGGGCCTAAACATGGACTTCAGGTATGCATAGCCTGGAAAACACACTTAATAACACATTATCTCTCTATATCTCCTACTCTCTGTCTTCCCCTCTGGGTCTCCCCCTTCTCCTTCGCTCTCTCTCTCTCCCTCTTTCACTCTCCCTGTCTATCTGTCTGTCTCTCAAGCACAAAATCAGCTAGAGTAAATCATGACATGAATCAACGAGAGATTGGTGCAAGGCTATAGTTCCATTTATACACAGATATGTGAAGTTACTGTGCCAGGGTTCATGGCGATGAAGAGATGCCACAGGACCAGACCGGGCGGATCTCTCGTCCTTCAAAGATGAAGCTGGAGACTCCAGCAGACAGAGCAGACAGAGCGGACAGGATCTGCTGAGCCACCACTGACAACACCAGTGAAGAAAATCCAGAAAATCACAGTGTATGATTTTTATGTAATTAATTTGCATACCTTCTCCGCTATGCAATCTGGTTCCTGAGCTGGTCATGGGTGCACCTCAGCCATGCTCAAGGTCCTAAACGATATCATAACCGTGATATCATAATCGATAAAAGACATTACTTGGCAGGCTTATACATCCACCTGGACAATGCATTTGACGCTGTCAATTACCACATTCTTATCAGCAGACTCAACAGCCTTGGTTTCTCAAATGACTGCCATGCCTGGTTCACCAACTACTTCTCAAACAGAGTTCAGTGTGTCAAATCGGAGGGCATGTTGTCCGGACCTCAGACAGTCTCTATGGGGGTGCCACAGGGTTAATTTCTCGGGCCGACTGTTTTCTCTGTATACATCAATGACGATGCTCTTGCTGCTGGTGATTCTCTGATCCACCTCTAAGCAGACGACGCCATTCTGTATACTTCTGGCCCTTCTTTGGACACTGTGTTAACTTTTTTGGGGTTAGGGGGCAGCATTTTCACATTTGGTGGAATAGCGTGCCCAGAGTCAACTGCCTCCTACTCTGTCCCAGATGCTAATATGTGCATATTATTAGTAGTATTGGATAGACAACACTCTGAAGTTTCTAAAACTGTTTGAATGATGTCTGTGAGTATAACAGAACTCATATGGCAGGTGAAAACCTGAGAAAAATCCAACCAGGAAGTGGGACATCTGAGGTTTGTAGTTTTTCAAAGCTTGGCCTACCGAATACACATTGAGATATGGATAAAGTTGCACTTCCTATGGCTTCCACTAGATGTCAACCGTCTTTAGAAACTTGAATGAGGATTCTACTATAAAGGAGGGGCTCATGAGACCTCTTTGAGTCAGTGATCTGGCAGAGTGCCTTGGTCTCATGTCGCGCGCTCCCGACAGAGTTACCTCTCATTCCAGTGCTTTTCTGAAGACAAAGGAATTCTCCGGTTGGAACATTATTGATGTTTTAAGTTAAACACATCCTAAAAATTGATTCCAAACATCGTTTGACATGTTTCTAAAGGACTGTAATGGAACTTGTCGAGTTTTTGTCTGGACGAAGTGCCTGCGCCTCCTGAAGATGGATTACTGGGCTGAACACTTCTCTTCTCCAGACCATTTCCGGAGACCTTCTCCCTTACCTCACCTCGCTCATCAACTTATCCCTGACCGCTGGCTACGTCCCTTCCGTCTTCAAGAGAGCGAGAGTTGCACCCCTTCTGAAAAAACCTACACTCGATCCCTCCGATGTCAACAACTACAGACCAGTATCCCTTCTTTCTTTTCTCTCCAAAACTCTTGAACGTGCCGTCCTTGGTCAAATCCCGCGGAATGACCTTTAAATCAGTCAAGTTTCAAGACTAGTCATTCAACTGAGACTGCTCTTCTCTGTATCATTGTCCGCACCGCTAAACTAACTGGTTTCATCCTTCTAGACCTATCGTGTGAACCATCAGATCCTCCTCTCCACCCTCTCCGAACATCTCCGATCATGACGCTTGGATTGCGTCCTACCTGACAGGTCGCTCCTTTAGGTGGCGTGGCGAGAATCTGTCTCCTCACCACGTGCTCTCACCACTGGTGTCCCCCAGGGCTCTGTTCTAGGCCCTCTCCTATTCTCGCTATACACCAAGTCACTTGGCTCTGTCATAACCTCACATGGTCTCTCCTATCATTGCTATGCAGACGACACACAATTAATCTTCTCCTTTCCCCCTTCTGATGACCAGGTGGCGAATCGCATCTCTGCATGTCTTTCACCACCTTGAACTTCGGCAAGACGGAGCTGCTCTTCCTCCCGGGGAAGGACTGCCCGTTCCATGATCTCGCCATCACGGTTGACAACTCCATTGTGTCCTCCTCCCAGAGCGCTAAGAACCTTTGATCCTGGACAACAAACTGTCGTTCTCAACTAACATCAAGGCGGTGGCCCGTTCCTATAGGTTCATGCTCTACAACATCCGCAGAGTACAACCCTGCCTCACACAGGAAGCGGCGCAGGTCCTAATCCAGGCACTTGTCATCTCCCGTCTGGATTACTGCAACTCGCTGTTGGCTGGGCTCCCTGCCTGTGCCATTAAACCCCTACAACTCATCCAGAACGCTGCAGCCCATCTAGTGTTCAACCTTCCCAAGTTCTCTCACGTCACCCCGCTCCTCCGCTCTCTCCACTGGCTTCCAGTTGAAGCTCGCATCCGCTACAAGACCATGGTGCTTGCCTACGGAGATGTGAGGGGAACGGCACCTCAGTACCTCCAGGCTCTGATCAGGCCCTACACCCAAATAAGGGCACTGCGTTCATCCACCTCTGGCCTGCTCGCCTCCCTACCACTGAGGAAGTACAGTTCCCGCTCAGCTCAGTCAAAACTGTTCGCTGCTCTGGCTCCCCAATGGTGGAACAAACTCCCTCATGACGCCAGGACAGCGGAGTCAATCACCACCTTCCGGAGACACCTGAAACCCCACCTCTTTAAGGAATACCTAGGATAGGATAAAGTAATTCTTCTCACCCCCTCCCCCCTTAAAATATTTAGATGCACTATTGTAAAGTGGTTGTTCCACTGGATGTCATAAGGTGAATGCACCAATTTGTAAGTCGCTCTGGATAAGAGCGTCTGCTAAATGACTTAAATGTAAATGTAAAACACACTAACAACAAGTGGCTATTTGGACATAAATTACGGAATTTTATGGAACAAATCAGTCATCTATTGTTGAACTGGTTTTCCTGTGAGTGCCTTCTGATGAAGATCATGAAAGGTAAGAGTATTTATGGTGTTGTTTCTAACTTTTTTATTTTTTTTGAATTTTACCCCTTTTTCTCCCCAATTTCATGGTATCCAATTGTTGTAGTAGCTACTATCTTGTCTCATCGCTACAACTCCCATACGGGCTCAGGAGAGACAAAGGTTGAAAGTCATGCATCCTCCAATACACAACCCAACCAAGCCGCACTGCTTCTTAACACAGTGCGCATCCAACCCGGAAGACAGCCGCACCAATGCGCCGGAGGAAACACCATGCACCTGGCCACCTTGGCTAGCGCACACTGCACCCACAGGAGTCGCTGGTGCGTGATGAGACAAGGACACCCCTACAGACCAAGCCCCCTCTAACCCGGGCGACGCTAGGTAATTGTGCGTCGCCCCACGGACCTCCCGGTCGCGGCCGGTTACGACAGAGCCTGGGCGCAAACCCAGGGACTCTGATGGCACAGCTGGCGCTGCAGTACAGCGCCCTTAACCACTGCGCCACCCGGGAGGCTCCCCTGTCTCTAACTTTGTTGACTCCAAAATGACGGATATTCCTCTGGCTGTTTTGGGTTCTGAGCACCGTTCTCAGATTATGCCTTTTCCGTAAAGTTTTTGTTGAAATCTGACACAGTATCTTTTATCAATGTTTATTATGAGTATTTCTGCAAAATCTCTGGATGTTTTGGAATTAAAATATTACTGCACGTAAGGCGCCAACGTAAACTGAGATTTTGGGATATAAAAATGCACATTATCGAACAAAACATACATGTATTGTGTAACATGAGTGTCATCTGATGAAGATCATCAAAGGTTAGTGATTCATTTAATCTATATTTCTGCTTTTTTCTATCTTTTTTTCTATCTATATTTCTTTGGCTGGAAAAATGGCTGTGTGTTTTTTCGACTTGGCTATGATCTAACATAATCATATGTTGTGCTTTCACTGTAAAGCATTTTTGTAATCGGACACGATCGGTAGATTAACAAGATGTTTATCTTTCATTTGCTGTATTGGACTTGTTAATGTGTGAAAATATTTTTGAATTTTACGCGCTGCCTTTTCAGCACTAGTGGAACCCCTGCCCTAGAAAAGTTAACTAACCTCCAGACGAGCTTCAATGCCATTCAACACTCCTTCCGTGGCCTCCAACTGCTCTTAAATGCAAGTAAAACTAAATGCATGTTCTTCAACTGATCTCTGCCGGCACCTGCCCACCCCTCCAGCATCACTACTCTGGACGGTTCTGACTTAGAATATGTGGACAACTACAAATACCTAGGTGTCTGCTTAGACTGTAAACTCTCCTTCCAGACTCACATTAAGCATCTCCAATCCAAAAATAAATCTAGAATCAGCTTCCTTCTGTAGCTCAGTTGGTAGAGCATGGCAACGCCAGGGTAGTGGGTTCGATCCCGGGACCACCCATAGACATGACTGTAAGTCGCTTCCTGCTAAATGGCATATATTATTATTATTATTATTATTATTTCGCAACAAAGCATCCTTCCCTCATGCTGCCAAACATACCCTCGTAAAACTGACTACCCTACCGATCCTTGACTTTGCAGATGTCATTTACAAAATAGCCGCCAACACTCTACTCAGCTAATTGGATGCAGTCTATCACAGTGCCATCTGTTTTGTCACCATAGCCCCATATACTACCCACAACTGCGACCTGTATGCTCTCGTTGGCTGGCCCTTGCTTCATATTCGTCGCCAAACTCACTGGTAACCATAGCAGCACCCACCCGTAACATGCGCTCCAGCAGGTATATTTCACTGGTCACCCCCAAAGCCAATTCCTCGTTTGGCCTCCTTTCCTTCTAGTTCTCTGCTGCCAATAACTGGAACGAATTGCAAAAATCACTGAAGCTGGAGACTCATATCACCCTCACTAACTTTAAGCATCAGCTGTTAAAGCAGCTCACAGATCATTGCACCCGTACATAGCCCATTGGTAAATAGCCCATCCAACTACCTCATCACCATATTGTGATTTATGTTTTTGCTCCTTTGCACCCCAGTATCGCTACTTGCACATTCATCATCTGCACATCTATCACTCCCGTGTTAAATTGCTAAATTGTAATTACTTCGCCACTACGGCCTATTTATTGCCATACCTCCCAAATCTTACCTCATTTTCAAACACTGTACATATATTTTTTATATTGTGTTATATACTGTATATTTGTTCATTCCATGTGTAACTCTGTCTTGTTGTTTGTGTTGCACTGCTTTGCTTTAAAAAGACAAGTAGTGTGAGACAGACAGACATACACCACGGAGCGATTGATCAAACATGAGTAAACACAGTCACAAAGCCCAATTATCTACAATTATCTTCAAAGCCCAATTATCACTCAAGCACCTTGAAAGAAATGCTAAGCAACATGACCTGGTCACAGTTGTAAATGAGAACTTGTTCACAACTGGTTAAATAAAGGTGAAATAAATCAAATCAAATATAAAATGGTCCACCCACGCAGACGGCGTGGTGAAGAAGACGCAGCAGCGCCTCTTCAACCTCAGGAGGCTGAAGAAATGTGTCTTGTCACCTAAAACACTCACAAACTTCTACAGATGCACAATCGAGAGCATCCTGCGGGCTGTATCACCACCTGGTACGGCAACTGCTCCGCCCACAACCGCATGGCTCTCCAGAGGGTGGTGCGGTCTGCACAACACATCACCATAGGGCAAACTACCTGCCCTCCAGGACACCTACAGCATCCGATGTCACAGGAAGGCCAAAAAGATCATCAAGGATAACAACCACCCGAGCCACTGCCTGTTCACCCCGCTACCATCCAGAAGGTGAGGTCAGTACAGGTGCATCAAAGCTGGGACCGAGAGAAGGAAAAACAGCTTCAAAGTCAAGGCCATCAGACTGTTAAACAGCCAACATAGAGTGGCTGCTGCCAACATACAGACTGAAATCTCTGGCCACATTTAATAAATTGATTTAATAAAAGGTATCACAAGTAACTTTAAATAATTCCACTTTAAAAATGTCTACATATCCGACATTACTCATCTTATATGTACAGTGCCTTGCGAAAGTATTCGGCCCCCTTGAACTTTGCGACCTTTTGTCACATTTCAGGCTACAAACATAAAGATATAAAATTGTATTTTTTTGTGAAGAATCAACAACAAGTGGGACACAATTATGACGTGGAACGACATTTATTGGATATTTCAAACTTTTTTAACAAATCAAAAGCTGAAAAATTGGGCGTGCAAAATGTTTCAGACCCTTTACTTTCAGTGCAGCAAACTCTCTCCAGAAGTTCAGTGAGGATCTCTGAATGATCCAATGTTGACCTAAATGACTAATGATGATAAATACAATCCACCTGTGTGTAATCAAGTCTCTGTATAAATGCACCTGCACTGTGATAGTCTCAGAGGTCCGTTAAAAGCGCAGAGAGCATCATGAAGAACATGGAACACACCAGACAGGTCCGAGATAGTGTTGTGAAGAAGTTTAAAGCCGGATTTGGATACAAAAATATTTCCCAAGCTTTAACCTCTTGGTCCTACCTGGCATGCAGGCGTCCCATCTAGACATCTGGAAATGCAAATGCGCTACGCTAAATGCTAATAGTACTAGTTAAAACTCAAACGTTCATTAAATTACACATGCAGGGTATTGAATTAAAGCTACACTCGTTGTGAATCCAGGCAACAAGTCAGATTTTTAAAATGCTTTTCGGCGAAAGCATGAGAAGCTATTATCTGATAGCATGTAACACCACAAAAGACCTGCAGGGGACGTAAACAAAATAATTAGCATAGTCGTCGCTACACAAACCGCACAAATAAAATATAAAACATTCATTACGTTTGACCATCTTCTTTGTTGGCACTCCTAGATGTCCCATAATCACTATTGGGTCTTTTTTTCTCGATTAAATCGGTCCATATATAGCCTAGATATCGATCTATAAAGACTGTGTGATAAACGGAAAGAAATAGCGTCTTATAACGTAACGTCATTTTTTTAAATAAAAAAAGTCGACGACAAACTTTCATAAAACACTTCGAAATACTTTTGTAATGCAACTTTAGGTATTATTAAATGTTAATAAGCGATCAAATTGATCACGAGGCGAAGTATATTCTTTAGCTGTCCGTCTGGAAAAAATGTCCATGTAATTCTCAACCAAAATATCCGGTCGGGGACCGGAGGAAATGCGTTGCCTTACGTCTGTTTGACCAAGAAACAAAGCCTAGGCAAATGACAAGACTCTAGACAACGTGTGGAAGCTGTAGGTATTGCAACCTTAGCCCCATTCATGATTGTGTCCCACTTGTTGTTGATTCATCACAAAAAAAATACAGTTTTATATCTTTATGTTTGAAGCCTGAAATGTGGCAAAAGGTCGCAAAGTTCAAGGGGGCCGAATACTTTCGCAAGGCACTGTACCATCTACTGCAAGGCACTATACCATCTACTGCATCTTGCCTATGCCGCATGCCATTGCTCATCCACATATTTATATGTACATATTCTTATTAATCCGTTTACATTTGTGTTAGTTAGTTATTGTGAATTTGTTAGATTACTTGTTAGATATTACTGCACTGTCGGAACTAAGCAACATGACCTAACCATGTGTATGTGACCAATAAAATGTGATTTGATTTTGATTTGATTTGTCTCTTTACTGGGAGCTCCTTGGTTGATGGTAGTGAACCTGTCAGTGAGTGGTGTGATCACCAGTCGCCCAGGGTTACCCATAGCTGTACAGGAAGTGTGTGTTGGTCTGATACTTGCTATAAACAGGAAACGCTTTCATCTCCCTCCCTGTTTTCTATTCTACCTCCTCTCATCCACCTCTCCATATCCACCTCTCCGTATCCACCTCTCCGTATCCACCTCTCCATATCCCTCTCTCCGTATCCACCTCTCCGTATCCACCTCTCTGTATCCACCTCTCCGTATCCACCTCTCCGTATCCATCTCTCCGTATCCACCTCTCCGTATCCACCTCTCTGTATCCACCTCTCCATACCTTCTCCCAGTAGAGGTGGGGCTGGCAGAGCCAGTCCAAGGTGTTGACGTGGTTACAGCCCGACTTGGCCAGCTTGTTGATGATGTCATGGTTGTGCACCTCCAGCGCCACGATCTTTAACTGCAGGATCTTGGACAGGTTCCCCCGGGTGGCGTCAGAGTAACGGTGCAGCATGTTAACCTGACGGGCAGTGGTCAAAGGGTCAAAGGTTAACGAGTCAGACAGGTGCTCGTGTTGATGTGAAGACGGTCCCTGGGCCACGTTCAGAAGCCAAACGTTGTAGATAGAAATGCCACGCACAGAGCAGAAGTTACTTCTTCTACATATCAGAGAGGCATTTTTGTTCTACATAGTGTAATTTAATCTGAACGTTACAAAACGTTGCGTCCTGCTGAGCGCACGCCTGGTTCATGCTCAGTGAGGGACGGTGACAGGACCTACTCTATTGCACTTCCTCATCACTCATACTCTTGGAGTCTACTTCGAGCAGTAGAGTTTCACCACTCATAATGACGTATTGTTAACAGAGTGCAGCCCTTGCTCTCTCTCTCTCACTCAGTGCATGGTCCTCTCCAAGTCACACAGCCAGGCCTAGACACACACATGCATGAACACACACACGTACACACACATCAGAAAAACATAGATATCACCAGACACAGCAGATAAAAAAAAAAAATTATACTTACCCAGAGTCAGAACTCTGAATACCATTTTTATGTAGTTTGGTGAGCCAATGCTAACTAGCGTTAGCACAATGACAAAGTCTACTCTGGGTAGAACATTTAAAAAACCGCTTAGTAGTAGTTTAACACATCAGTCACCGGTTTCATTAATAAGTGCATTGACAATGTCATCCCCACAGTGACCGTACAGTGAGGGAAAAAAGTATTTGATCCCCTGCTGATTTTGTACATTTGCCCACTGACAAAGGAATTATCAGTCTATAATTTTAATGGTAGGTTTATTTGAACAGTGAGAGACAGAATAACAACAAAAAAATCCAGAAAAACGCATGTCAAAAATGTTATAAATTGATTAGCATTTAAATGATTTCATTAAGATTTAATTAAGATTTCTGGCTTTTATAGAGGTAACGAGCTGAGATTAGGAGTACACTCTTAAAGGGAGTGCTCCTAATCTCAGTTTGTTACCTGTATAAAAGTCACGTGTCCACAGAAACAATCAATCAATCAATCAGACTCCACCATGGTGAAGACCAAAGAGTTCTCCAAGGATGTCAGGGACAAGATTGTAGACCTACACAAGGCTGGAATGGGCTACAAGACCATCGCCAAGCAGCTTGGTGAGAAGGTGACAACAGTTGGATGCGATTATTCGCTAATGGAAGAAACACAAAAGAACTGTCAATCTCCCTCGGCCTGGGGCTCCATGCAAGATCTCACCTCGTGGAGTTGCAATGATCATGAGAATGGTGAGAAACCAGCCCAGAACTACACGAGAGGATCTTGTCAATGATCTCAAGGCAGCTGGGAACATAGTCACCAAGAAAACAATTGGTAACACACTACGCAGTGAAGGACTGAAATCCTGCAGCGCCCACAAGGTCCCCCTGCTCAAGAAAGCTCATATACATGCCTGTCTGAAGTTTGCCAGTGAACATCTGAATGATTCAGAGGACAACTGGGTGAAAGTGTTGTGGTCAGATGAGACCAAAATGGAGCTCTTTGGCATCAACTCAACTCGCCGTGTTTGGAGGAGGAGGAATGTTGCCTATGACACCAAGAACACCATCCCTACCGTCAAACATGGAGGTGGAAACATTATGCTTTGGGGGTGTTTTTCTGCTAAGGGGACAGGACAACTTCACTGCATCAAAGGGACGATGGACGGGGCCATGTACCGTCAAATCTTGGGTGACAACCTCCTTCCCTCAGCCAGTGCATTTAAAATGGGTCGTGGTATTACAGCATGACAATGACCCAAAACACACGGCCAAGGCAACAAAGGAGTGGCTCAAGAAGAAGCACATTAAGGTCCTGGAGTGGCCTAGCCAGTCTCCAGACCTTAACTTCTTCGAGATAGGGGGCGCTCTTTTAATTTTGGGATAAAATATATGTTGTCACGAAAAGATGCTCGAATATGCATGTAATTGACAGCTTTGGAAAGAAAAAGCTCTGACGTTTCCAAAACTGCAAAGATATTATCTGTGAGTGCCCCAGAACTAATGCTACAGGCGAAACCAAGATGAAGTTTCATACAGGAAATGCCCCAGACTCTGAAGGCGCTGTGTTCCAATGTCTCCTTATATGGCTGTGAATACGCCAGGAATGAGCCTGCCCTTTGTGTCGTTTCTCCAAGGTGTCTGCAATATTGTGACGTATTTGTAGGCATATCATTGGAAGATTGACCATAAGAGACTACATTTACCAGGTGTCCGCCCGGTTTCCTGTGTCGAAATTATTGCGTAATCTTTAGGTCCATGCGCCGTTCCATTTCTTCAGAAGAGAAAGTCAACTGCCACGATGGATTTATCGACGATAGATATGTGAAAAACACCTTGAGGATTGATTCTAAACATCGGTTTGCCATGTTTCTGTCGATATTATGGAGTTAATTTGGAAAAAAGTTTGCATTTTAATGACTTAATTTTTTTTTTTTTTTTACCCAAACGTGATGAAGAAAACGGAGCGATTTGTCAACACAAATAATATTTTTGTAAAAACTTGAACATTTGCTATCTAACTGAGAGTCTCCTCATTGAAAACATCTGAAGTTCTTCAAACGGAAATTATTTTATTTGAATGGTTTTCTGGTTTTTGTGAAAATGTTGCATGCTGAATGTCAGGCATAATCCTATGCTAGGCTATCAATACTGTTACACAAATGCTTGTTTTGCTATGGTTCAAAAGCATATTTTGAAAATCTGAGATGACAGTGTTGTTAACAAAAGGCTAAAGAGCAAATTTTATTTCATTTCATTTGAATGAATAGTTAACGTTTTATGCTAATGAGTTTTAGATTTACACAATCCTGGATAAGGTTTTTTTCGTATGTTTTGTCCTAAACAAATAATCTTTCAGGAAAAACTGAACATTTGCTATCTAACTGAGAGTCTCCTCATTGAAAACATCCAAAGTTCTTCAAAGGTAAATTATTTTATTTGAATGCTTTACTGGTTTTTGTGAAAATGTTGCCTGCTGAATGCTAACGCTAAATGCTACGCTAGCTATCAATACTGTTACACAAATGCTTGTTTTGCTATGGTTGAGAAGCATATTTTGAAAATCTGAGATGACAGTGTTGTTAACAAAAGGCTAAGCTTGAGAGCTAGAATATTGATTTAATTTTATTTGCGATTTTCATGAATAGTTAACGTTGCGTTATGGTAACGAGCTTGAGGCTGTAGTCACGATCCTGGATCTGGGATGGCTCGACGCAAGAAGTTAATCCCATAGACAATCTGTGGAGGGAGCTGAAGGTTTGAGTTGCCAAACATCAGCTTCAAAACCTTAATGACCTGGAGAAGATCTGCAAAGAGGGGTGGGACAAAATCCCTCCTGAGATGTGTGCAAACCTGGTGGCAAACTACAAGAAACGTCTGACCTCTGATTGCCAACAAGGGTTTTGCCACCAAGTACTAAGTCATGTTTTGCAGAGGGGTCAAATACTTATTTCACTCATTAATTAAGTCGACCCTCTACTTTTTCAAACATTCTGTTAAAAATCGCGCAACATTTCAGCGCCCTGCTACTCATGCCAGGAATATAGTATATGCATATGATACGTATGTGTGGATAGCAAACACTCTGACGTTTCTAAAACTGGTTAAATCACGGCTGTGACTTTAACAGAGCGGGAGTTTCATCGAATAGCGCAGGAAAACCTGATCACTGAAAATGGAAATAAATATCCTTGCGCTTACTTCCAGGAATTGTTCAAAGTGAACCGAATTACATGAGACCGAGGTTTCAGCGCCTACAGCTACCACACGTTGTCTAGAGTCTTGTCATTTGATTCGCAATTGATTCTTGGTCTAACCGGTTCAAGGGAACTCCTTCCATCCGTTCTCCGACTGGATGTATTGGTCGAGCTCTCTCGGCCATGTTTTTTTCCAGACGACACCTATAGAAGTTACATCGCCTCCTGATGAATTTTATCGCTTATTAACGTGTACTAATAGCTAAAGTTGCATTACAAAAGTATTTGGAAGTGTTTTGTGAAAGTTTATCATTGACTTTTTGAATTTAAAAAAAATGACGTTACGTTATGAAACGCTCTTTTTTTTTGTTTATCATACAGTCTACATAGAACGATATCTAGGCTATATATGGACCAATTTAATCGAAAAAAAGACCCAATAGTGATTATGGGACATCTAGGAGTGCCAACAAAGAAGATGGTCAAAGGTAATGAATGTTTTATATTTTATTGTGCGGTTTGTGTAGCGCCGAAAATGCTAATTATTTTGTTTTTATGTCCCCTGCGGGTCTTTTGTGGTGTTACATGCTATCAGATAATAGCTTCTCATGCTTTCGGCGAAAAGCATTTAAAAAATCTGACTTGTTGCCTGGAATCACAACGAGTGTAGCTTTAATTCAATACCCTGCATGGGTATTTTAATGAATGTTTGAGTTTTAACTAATACTATTAGCATTTAGCGTAGCGCATTTGCATTTCCAGAGCTCTAGATGGGACGCCTGCATGCCAGGTAGGAGCAAGTGGTTAAAATGTAAATCAATTTATAACATTTTTGACATGCGTTTTCTGGATTTTGTTGTTGTTATTCTGTCTCTCACTGTTCAAATAAACCTACCATTACAATTATAGACTGATCATTTCTTTGTCAGTGGGCAAACATACAAAATCAGCTGGGGATCAAATATGTTTTCCCACACTGTATGTACATATCCCAACCAGAAGCCATGGATTACAGGCAACATCCATACTGAGCTAAAGTCTAGAGCTGCTGCTTTCAAGGAGCGGGACACTAACCTGGACGCTTATAAGAAATCCCACTTCAACCTCCGACCGACGAGACATCAAACAGGCAGTGTAAATAAAGGACTAAAATCAAATCCTATTACGCTGGCTCTGACTCTCGTTGGATGTGGCAGGGCTTTCATACTATCACAGATTACCAGACAAGATAAATGCCTTCTATGCTTGCTTCTGGACAAGCAACACTGACCCATGCATGAGAGCACCAGCTGTTCCAGACGACTGTGTGATCTCACTCGCCGTAGCTGGTGAGTAAGACCTTTAAACACGTTAACATTCACAAGGCCGTGGGGCCAAATGGATTACCAGGATGAGTACTTAGAAAATTCTCTGACCAGCTGGCAAGTGTCTTCACTGACATGTTCAATCTCTCCCTGACGCAGTCTGTAATACCTACATGTTTCAAGCAGATCACCATAGTCCCTCTGCCATAGAAAGCCAAGGTAACCTGTATAAATGACTATCGCCCCGTAGTACTCACATCTGTAGCCATAAAATGCTTTGAAAGTCTGGTAATGTCTCACATCAACACCATCATCCAAGACACCCTGGACCCACTCCAATTCACATACCGCCCAAACAGATACACAGATGACGTAATCTCTATTCCACTCCACACTGCCCTCACCCACCTGGACAAGAGGAACACCTATTTGGGAATGTTGTTCATTGAGTAGAAGTAGAAGCTAGCTAGCTTACAAAGAATAACAACAAAAAATATCTAGTTAACAGAAGAAAGGAAGACAAAATAAGGACAAAAGAAGGACAGAAGAAAAAGGAAAAGAAAGAGGACAACAAAGTGAAACAGTCAGCACTTCTATTGCAACTTCGTATTTCGTTGTCCTAACGTAGTCTACACTGCTATCTGCCCAGCAGCTAGCCAGCTAGCATACGTCCACCGTCTACCGAATAGCAGCACTGTAGAAACTGTTACACTCAACTGAACGACTTGATTAGTGTAGTGTTAGCTAGCTACATAGTTGTCTTTGCTGTCTTCGTATCCAAGATAATTGTGTAGTTTAGAGCGTGTAGTCTTAGAGTGATTATCTTAATTTACCGAGGTTAGCTAGCCAGCTATTTGTCGTCCTTAACGTAGGAGACACTGCTAGCTAGCCAACAGCTAGCCAACGTCTACTGAATAGAACTTCCGCACTCAACAACCCGGTCGCATTCCGCTTCGCTCCACAGGTAGTATCACATTTTTCATTTCATTTCATTACAGCACAACGGTTTGATTTGTTTGATCGTAGCTAGCTACATAGCTAGCTACATAGCCGTCTGTGTATCAAAGATAATTGTGTAGTCTAGAGCGATTTTCTAGGTTAGCTAGCCAGCTATTGTCGTTCTTTTAACGCAACGTAACGTAATCAACACTGCTAGCTAGCCAGCTAGCCCCCGAATAGCAGCACTGTAGAAACTATTACACTCAACGGAACGACTTGATTATTGTAGTGTCAACAACGCAGCCACTGCCAGCTAGCCTACAAAGTCAACAACGCAGCCACTGCCAGCTAGCCTACTTCAGCAGTACTGTATCATTTGAATCATTTTAGTCAATAAGATTCTTGCTACGTAAGCTTAACTTTCTGAACATTCGAGACGTGTAGTCCACTTGTCATTCCAATCTCCTTGCATTAGCGTAGCCTCTTCTGTAGCCTGTCAACTATGTGTCTGTCTATCCCTGTTCTCTCCTCTCTGCAAAGACCATACAAACGCTCCACACCGCGTGGCCGCTGCCACCCTAATCTGGTGGTCCCAGCGTGCACGACCCACGTGGAGTTCCAGGTCTCCGGTAGCCTCTGGAACTGCCGATCTGCAGCCAACAAGGCAGAGTTCATCTCAGCCTATGCCTCCCTCCAGTCCCTCGACTTCTTGGCACTGACAGAAACATGGATCACCACAGATAACACTGCTACTCCTACTGCTCTCTCTTCGTCCGCCCACGTGTTCTCGCACACCCCGAGAGCTTCTGGTCAGCGGGGTGGTGGCATCGGGATCCTTATCTCTCCCAAGTGGTCATTCTCTCTTTCTCCCCTTACCCATCTGTCTATCGCCTCCTTTGAATTTCATGCTGTCACAGTTACCAGCCCTTTCAAGCTTAACATCCTTATCATTTATCGCCCTCCAGGTCCCCTCGGAGAGTTCATCAATGAGCTTGATGCCTTGATAAGCTCCTTTCCTGAGGACGGCTCACCTCTCACAGTTCTGGGCGACTTTAACCTCCCCACGTCTACCTTTGACTCATTCCTCTCTGCCTCCTTCTTTCCACTCCTCTCCTCTTTTGACCTCACCCTCTCACCTTCCCCCCCCTACTCACAAGGCAGGCAATACACTCGACCTCATCTTTACTAGATGCTGTTTTTCCACTAACCTCATTGCAACTCCCCTCCAAGTCTCCGACCACTACCTTCTATCCTTTTCCCTCTCGCTCTCATCCAACACTTCCCACACTGCCCCTACTGGATGGTATCGCGCCGTCCCAACCTTCGCTCTCTCTCCCCCCGCTACTCTCTCCTCTTCCATCCTATCATCTCTTCCCTCTGCTCAAACCTTCTCCAACCTATCTCCTGATTCTGCCTCCTCAACCCTCCTCTCCTCCCTTTCTGCATCCTTTGACTCTCTATGTCCCCTATCTTCCAGGCCGGCTCGGTCCTTCCCTCCCGCTCCGTGGCTTGACGACTCATTGCGAGCTCACAGAACAGGGCTCCGGGCAGCCGAGCGGAAATGGAGGAAAACTCGCCTCCCTGCGGACCTGGCATCCTTTCACTCCCTCCTCTCTACATTTTCCTCCTCTGTCTCTGCTGCTAAAGCCACTTTCTACCACTCCAAATTCCAAGCATCTGCCTCTAACCCTAGGAAGCTCTTTGCCACCTTCTCCTCCCTCCTGAAACCCCCCCCTCCCTCTCTGCAGATGACATCGTCAACCATTTTGAAAAGAAGGTCGACGACATCCGATCCTCGTTTGCTAAGTCAAACGACACCGCTGGTTCTGCTCACACTGCCCTACCCTGTGCTCTGACCTCTTTCTCCCCTCTCTCTCCAGATGAAATCTCGCGTCTTGTGACGGCCGGCCGCCCAACAACCTGCCCGCTCGACCCTATCCCCTCCTCTCTTCTCCAGACCATTTCCGGAGACCTTCTCCCTTATCTCACCTCGCTCATCAACTTATCCCTGACCGCTGGCTATGTCCCTTCCGTCTTCAAGAGAGCGAGAGTTGCACCCCTTCTGAAAAAACCTACACTCGATCCCTCCGATGTCAACAACTACAGACCAGTATCCCTTCTTTCTTTTCTCTCCAAAACTCTTGAACGTGCCGTCCTTGGTCAGCTCTCCCGCTATCTCTCTCAGAATGACCTTCTTGATCCAAATCAGTCAGGTTTCAAGACTAGTCATTCAACTGAGACTGCTCTTCTCTGTATCACGGAGGCGCTCCGCACCGCTAAAGCTAACTCTCTCTCCTCTGCTCTCATCCTTCTAGACCTATTGGCTGCCTTCGATACTGTGAACCATCAGATCCTCCTCTCCACCCTCTCCGAGTTGGGCATCTCCGGCGCGGCCCACGCTTGGATTGCGTCCTACCTGACAGGTCGCTCCTACCAGGTGGCGTGGCGAGAATCTGTCTCCTCACCACGCGCTCTCACCACTGGTGTCCCCCAGGGCTCTGTTCTAGGCCCTCTCCTATTCTCGCTATACACCAAGTCACTTGGCTCTGTCATAACCTCACATGGTCTCTCCTATCATTGCTATGCAGACGACACACAATTAATCTTCTCCTTTCCCCCTTCTGATGACCAGGTGGCGAATCGCATCTCTGCATGTCTGGCAGACATATCAGTGTGGATGACGGATCACCACCTCAAGCTGAACTTCGGCAAGACGGAGCTGCTCTTCCTCCCGGGGAAGGGCTGCCCGTTCCATGATCTCGCCATCACGGTTGACAACTCCATTGTGTCCTCCTCCCAGAGTGCTAAGAACCTTGGCGTGATCCTGGACAACACCCTGTCGTTCTCAACTAACATCAAGGCGGTGGCCCGTTCCTGTAGGTTCATGCTCTACAACATCCGCAGAGTACGACCCTGCCTCACACAGGAAGCGGCGCAGGTCCTAATCCAGGCACTTGTCATCTCCCGTCTGGATTACTGCAACTCGCTGTTGGCTGGGCTCCCTGCCTGTGCCATTAAACCCCTACAACTCATCCAGAACGCCGCAGCCCGTCTAGTGTTCAACCTTCCCAAGTTCTCTCACGTCACCCCGCTCCTCCGCTCTCTCCACTGGCTTCCAGTTGAAGCTCGCATCCGCTACAAGACCATGGTGCTTGCCTACGGAGCTGTGAGGGTAACGGCACCTCAGTACCTCCAGGCTCTGATTAGGCCCTACACCCAAATAAGGGCACTACGTTCATCCACCTCTGGCCTGCTCGCCTCCCTACCACTGAGGAAGTACAGTTCCCGCTCAGCCCAGTCAAAACTGTTCGCTGCTCTGGCTCCCCAATGGTGGAACAAACGCCCTCACGACGCCAGGACAGCGGAGTCAATCACCACCTTCCGGAGACACCTGAAACCCCACCTCTTTAAGGAATACCTAGGATAGGATAAAGTAATCCTTCTCACCCCCCCCCCCCTAAAATATTTAGATGCACTATTGTAAAGTGGCTGTTCCACTGGATGTCATAAGGTGAATGCACCAATTTGTAAGTCGCTCTGGATAAGAGCGTCTGCTAAATGACTTAAATGTAAATGTAAATGTAAATGTAAATGAGTACAGCTCAGCGTTCAACACCAGAGTTCCCTCCAAGCTCATCACTAAGACCCTGGACATCCACCAGGCTGACCCTTAACACGGGGGTGTGTGCACCTCAGGGGTGTGTGCTTAGTCCCCTCCTTTATTCCCTGTTCACCCACGACTTCATGGCCTTGCATGATTCCAACACCATCATTAAGTTACATGGGATACATTTTATGAGGCCTACATTAAAGACATTTAATGAGCACAAGCCCAAAAGAGCCCAAATGATTGTGCCATTATCCAATACATATATGGCTACTGCACATTACGCACGACAGATAAACATAAAAGCCCACAGATGTAGCTAGCTATATGCTCTCTTGGGTAAATAAATGAAACTAGCTCCAGTAGGCTAAACTTTTTTGAGTGTGAACTTTATTGCTGTACTGTATGGTATCACAGCGAACATGCGATTCTGGTGCTGCACATGCGGACTAGAAAGTTACAAGTATAGGCTAGCGAATTTGATGTAATAGGACGTATTTGTATAATTAGTAGGCTGACACATATATACCGTTCATAATATTTCCCCTGATGTTATTAACCTACCTCTTCTTTCTCTCTCTGTTGTTGCTTCAGTTCTTCCTCTCTTTCAACAGTGAAATAAGTTGTGTTGTCCTCATCTTTATCGTTCTAATGACATCCTTGAATAACATAGAACTAGAATTAGATGCAGGAGGCTTTCACTTTTCTTCACGAAGATTGATGGTTATGGGAAGAAATAACTGCTATAGCCTACATCCGTCGCGAGGTCACTCTTCTTTCAAACTTCCCGATGAGTTCTATTGGCTGCTGTACTTAACATTCAGCAAACAATAGCTTGCATCCCTCTTTGAATAGTCTATTGTTGTAAGAAATCCCCCCCCCCCAGAAAAATATGTCCAGCAAGCTATTCTAGTCTAGCTTTACCAGCATGAGACTCCAAGAACTGAGGAGCGTTTGTTTAGGAGAGAGGCCAGCAGAACACAGGTGCTAGCATATTGCGCAAATGACAGAGGCTATATGTTAGAAGCTTATTATGCATAGCCCATCATTAATTAGCTAAATATGAAAAATACTGCATTAAATGTATTACCTGAAAGAGGTAGGCTAGGACATCTATATATAGGGCTATATACAGTATCAATCTAGAACAGGGTTATCTAGAACAGGATTACCTAGAACAGGGTTATCTAGAACAGGGTTAACTAGAACAGGGTTATCTAGAACAGGGTTAACTAGAACAGGGTTATCTAGAACAGGGTTAACTAGAACAGGGTTATCTATTTTGGATGCAATTTGAATGGAGAGAGAGAGAGAGAGAGAGAGAGAGAGAGAGAGAGAGAGAGAGAGAGAAAGACTGCGAGAGAGTGCTCGCACGTGCAATGATTTAAAGCAAAGATATTCGAGTGATAGTCTCTTTTAAAACTCTGCAGCTGCAATTAAGAACACAATCATCTTTACAATGAAAAAACTCTTTATATTACTGTAGCATAGACTATGTTGCAGCAAATGCAGGCCTACCTGTCACAAGAACAAAAGTTCCCATGATGAGATGATAGGTCTACACGCATTGTGAACTGTGCTCCATACTGAGATGGGCTGTCTGTCCACACCCTGAGCGTTGATTCATCATGCAGAGGCCGCAGAGAAGCCAGATTTAGACATATAATTTAACAGTTCCATTTCACGCCATGCTGTTCACATAAATAATTGATTATAATTTACCGGTTTCTCGCAGTTATTTATACTAGGAAAAGGGAGTGGTTTTGGGCAGTAAATCTTGGATACCGGGTTCCTGCCATTCAACCCCATTGTGTACCTGAGTGGTGGATTCCCCTCAGGGTGTTGTTGTCCTTGTTCAATCGGTCCATGATGGTCATCAAACTCTGTGGACTCTCTGGGAAGCTGCTTACGGATGTCCTCGCCCAGGAACATGTTCTAGAGAGAAGAGGGATGAAATAGAGAGAGAGAGGAGGCGTAAGGGAAAGGGGGATACCTAGTCATTTGTCCAACTGAATGTAATTCAACTGAAATGTGTCTCCCGCATTTAACCCAACCACTCTGAATCAGAGAGCCCGGGGAACAGTGGGTTAACTGCCTTGCTCAGGGGCAGAAAGACAGATGTTCACCTTGTC
This sequence comes from Oncorhynchus gorbuscha, assembly GCF_021184085.1. Taxonomy (NCBI): domain Eukaryota; kingdom Metazoa; phylum Chordata; class Actinopteri; order Salmoniformes; family Salmonidae; genus Oncorhynchus; species Oncorhynchus gorbuscha. The sequence goes on from NC_060193.1 coordinate 18,832,610, forward strand.
AGCTCGGGATTCGATCCAGCAACCTTCCGGTTACTGGCCCAACGCGGTAGAGAGAGAGAGAGAGAGAGAGAGAGAGAGAGAGAGAGAGAGAGAGAGAGAGAGAGAGAGAAAAAGGAGAAAAAATGGATAAAAGAAAGCAGAGAGGATATAGAGAGAGAGAGACAGCGAAAGAAAGAATGGAGAGAGAAAGAGAAGGGAGAGAGAGAGAAAAACAACGGAGAAGATAGAAAACAGACGAGTTGAACCTCTCTCTAAATGTGTTACAGGTGTGTTTACGCCTGGCCGCACACAATAGATGTTGTTAAAACACCACTCTGTTTAGACAGCTGATCAGAACTAAGTGAGCAAACGTGTTTTACATTGTTCTCCATGTGTTTCAGGTTGGATCAATGTGTTTTATGTGTACTCAGGATATGGGCGTCAGAGGACTTGTGAGTTGTGAGTTGAGTGTTTGTGAGTTGATGTGAAAGGTTGTTTGTATATAGAAGAGTATACAACTTAAATTAAGGCCTACACTTTGTTCCTGTGTTATGTTCCTGACTCCCAAGAGCATCCAAAATCTGTGTCAGGGTGTAAGAATGTAGGAGAATGTGTGCGGAAAGGAGAGAGGGAGAGGGGGGAGAGAGAGAGAGAGAGAGAGAGACAGAGATACAGAGAGAGATACAGAGAGAGAGAGAGAGAGAGAGAGAGAGAGAGATACAGAGAGAGATACAGAGAGAGAGAGAGAGAGAGAGAGAGAGAGATACAGAGATACAGAGAGAGATACAGAGAGAGAGACACAGAGAGAGAGAGAGAGAGAGAGAGAGAGAGAGAGAGAGATACAGAGAGAGATACAGAGAGAGAGACAGAGAGAGAGAGAGAGAGAGATACAGAGAGAGATACAGAGAGAGATACAGAGAGAGATACAGAGAGAGATAGAGAGATAGAGAGAGAGAGATACAGAGAGAGATACAGAGAGAGAGAGAGAGAGAGAGAGATACAGAGAGAGATACAGAGAGAGATACAGAGAGATAGATACAGAGAGAGAGAGAGAGAGAGAGATACAGAGAGAGATACAGAGAGATAGATACAGAGAGAGAGAGAGAGAGAGAGAGAGAGAGAGATAGAGAGAGAGTGTGTGTGTATGTGCATGGGGGCTGTATGCATACATGACAGTGTGTGTGTTTTGAGCAATGATATATGTGTTTGTGTGTGTCTCTCCCTTCATGTGTTTGTGTGTGTCTCTCCTTGCATGTGTTTGTGTGTGTCTCTCTTTGCATGTGTTTGTGTGTGTCTCTCTCTGCATGTGTTTGTATCCTCACTGAGTACCACCTCCATGAACTCCAGGACCAGAGAGAGGCAGCGCTCCCAACGCTCCACCTCCTTCTCAAAGGTCCTGATGATCCTGGATGCCTTTGTGGTGGAGAGTGTAGTCCTCCAAGGCCTGTAACCCCTCCTCTTTACCCTAGTAGAGGAAAGGAGACACAGAGTCAGATGGAGCAAGTTAGAACTTATTACCATGACTAGACTCTTCAACATTTGAAAGGGGGACACAGGGAACGGTTGGATGGCTCAGACAACGTAAATGATTATCATGGTCAGACATTACATCATGAAAACATCTCACATGAAAGAGCAGCATATGGCCACGGTCAGAGAACATGAATACATATGTACACTCACTTACATCTTGATGAAAGCATTATGTACATTCAGAAATGCATAATGTACATACTCAGAAACTCTAACAGACATGTTGACACATGTGACTAGTTCAGATATAAAGCTCTGCTCAGACAGACTAGCCATGCATACAAGTAAGTCTGTTTACGTATCCATGCAGTTTCCACTAGTTTATTTAGTGCTGGCTATAACAATGCTGTGTCACCAGTCTCCAGGAGTTGATTTAGTGCTGGCTATAACAATGCTGTATCACCAGTCTTCAGTAGTCAATTTAGTGTTGGGTATAACAGTGCTGTGTCACGAATCTCCAGTAGTCTGTTTTGTGTTGGCTATAACAGTGCTGTGTCACCAGTCTCCAGTAGTTAATTTAGTGTTGACTATAACAGTGCTGTGTCACCAGTCTCCAGTAGTTTATTTAGTGCTGGCTATAACAGTGCTGTGTCACCAGTCTCCAGTAGTTAATTTAGTGTTGACTATAACAGTGCTGTGTCACCAGTCCCCAGTAGTTTATTTAGTGCTGGCTATAACAGTGCTGTGTCACCAGTCTCCAGTAGTTAATTTAGTGTTGACTATAACAGTGCTGTGTCACCAGTCTCCAGTAGTTTATTTAGTGCTGGCTATAACAGTGCTGTGTCACCAGTCTCCAGTAGTTAATTTAGTGTTGACTATAACAGTGCTGTGTCACCAGTCCCCAGTAGTTTATTTAGTGCTGACTATAACAGTGCTGTATTATTTAGTGCTGGCTATAACAGTGCTGTGTCACCAGTCTCCAGTAGTTAATTTAGTGTTGACTATAACAGTGCTGTGTCACCAGTCTCCAGTAGTTAATTTAGTGTTGACTATAACAGTGCTGTGTCACCAGTCCCCAGTAGTTTATTTAGTGCTGGCTATAACAGTGCTGTATCACCAGTCCCCAGTAGTTGATTTAGTGCTGGCTATAACAGTGCTGTGTCACAATTCTCCAGTAGTCTGTTTAGTGCTGGCTATAACAGTGCTGTATCACCAGTCCCCAGTAGTTTATTTAGTGCTGACTATAACAGTGCTGTATCACCAGTCCCCAGTAGTTGATTTAGTGCTGGCTATAACAGTGCTGTGTCACAATTCTCCAGTAGTCTGTTTAGTGCTGGCTATAACAGTGCTGTATCACCAGTCCCCAGTAGTTTATTTAGTGCTGGCTATAACAGTGCTGTATCGCCAGTCCCCAGTAGTTTATTTACTGCTGGCTATAACAGTGCTGTATCACCAGTCCCCAGTAGTTTATTTAGTGCTGGCTATAACAGTGCTGTGTCACCAGTCCCCAGTAGTTTATTTAGTGCTGGCTATAACAGTGCTGTGTCACCAGTCTCCAGGAGTTGATTTAGTACTGGCTATAACAGTGTTGAGTCACAGGTCAACAGTAGTTTATTTAGTGCTGGCTATAACAGTGTTGAGTCACAGGTCAACAGTAGTTTATTTAGTTTTGGCTATAACAGTGCTGTGTCACCAGTCTCCAGGAGTTGATTTAGTGCTGGCTATAACAGTGTTGAGTCACAGGTCAACAGTAGTTTATTTAGTGCTGGCTATAACAGTGCTGTGTCACCAGTCCCCAGTAGATAATTTAGTGCTGGCTATAACAGTGTTGAGTCACAGGTCAACAGTAGTTTATTTAGTTTTGGCTATAACAGTGCTGTGTCACCAGTCTCCAGGAGTTGATTTAGTGCTGGCTATAACAGTGTTGAGTCACAGGTCAACAGTAGTTTATTTAGTGCTGGCTATAACAGTGCTGTGTCACCAGTCTCCAGGAGTTGATTTAGTGCTGGCTATAACAGTGCTGTGTCACCAGTCTCCAGGAGTTGATTTAGTGCTGGCTATAACAGTGCTGTGTCACCAGTCTCCAGGAGTTGATTTAGTGCTGGCTATAACAGTGCTGTGTCACCAGTCTCCAGGAGTTGATTTAGTGCTGGCTATAACAGTGCTGTATCACCAGTCTTCAGGAGTTGATTTAGTGCTGGCTATAACAGTGCTGTGTCACCAGTCTCCAGGAGTTGATTTAGTGCTGGCTATAACAGTGCTGTGTCACCAGTCTCCAGGAGTTGATTTAGTGCTGGCTATAACAGTGCTGTGTCACCAGTCTCCAGGAGTTGATTTAGTGCTGGCTATAACAGTGCTGTGTCACCAGTCTCCAGGAGTTGATTTAGTGCTGGCTATAACAGTGCTGTGTCACCAGTCTCCAGGAGTTGATTTAGTGCTGGCTATAACAGTGCTGTATCACCAGTCTTCAGGAGTTGATTTAGTGCTGGCTATAACAGTGCTGTGTCACCAGTCTCCAGGAGTTGATTTAGTGCTGGCTATAACAGTGCTGTGTCACCAGTCTCCAGGAGTTGATTTAGTGCTGGCTATAACAGTGTTGAGTCACAGGTCAACAGTAGTTTATTTAGTTTTGGCTATAACAGTGCTGTGTCACCAGTCTCCAGGAGTTGATTTAGCACACAGTGTTGAGTCACAGGTCAACAGTAGTTTATTTACACTATACAGTGCTGTGTCACAGTCTCCAGAGTTGACTTAGTGCTGGCTATAACAGCTGTTTACAGTCTCCAGGAGTTGATTTAGTGCTGGCTATAAAGTGCTGTGTCACCAGTCTCCAGGAGTTGATTTAGTGCTGGCTATAACAGTGCTGTGTCACCAGTCTCCAGGAGTTGATTTAGTGCTGGCTATAACAGTGCTGTATCACCAGTCTTCAGGAGTTGATTTAGTGCTGGCTATAACAGTGCTGTGTCACCAGTCTCCAGGAGTTGATTTAGTGCTGGCTATAACAGTGCTGTGTCACCAGTCTCCAGGAGTTGATTTAGTGCTGGCTATAACAGTGCTGTGTCACCAGTCTCCAGGAGTTGATTTAGTGCTGGCTATAACAGTGCTTCACCAGTCTCCAGGAGTTGATTTAGTGCTGGCTATAACAGTGCTGTGGCACCAGTCTCCAGGAGTTGATTTAGTGCTGGCTATAACAGTGCTGTATCAGAGTCTTCAGGAGTTGATTTAGTGCTGGCTATAACAGTGCTGTTCACCAGTCTCCAGGAGTTGATTTAGTGCTGGCTATAACAGTGCTGTGTCACCAGTCTCCAGGAGTTGATTTAGTGCTGTCTATAACAGTGCTGTGTCACCAGTCTCCAGGAGTTGATTTAGTGCTGGCTATAACAGTGCTGTATCACCAGTCTTCAGGAGTTGATTTAGTGCTGGCTATAACAGTGCTGTGTCACCAGTCTCCAGGAGTTGATTTAGTGCTGGCTATAACAGTGCTGTGTCACCAGTCTCCAGGAGTTGATTTAGTGCTGGCTATAACAGTGCTGTGTCACCAGTCTCCAGGAGTTGATTTAGTGCTGGCTATAACAGTGCTGTGTCACCAGTCTCCAGGAGTTGATTTAGTGCTGGCTATAACAGTGCTGTGTCACCAGTCTCCAGGAGTTGATTTAGTGCTGGCTATAACAGTGCTGTATCACCAGTCTTCAGGAGTTGATTTAGTGCTGGCTATAACAGTGCTGTGTCACCAGTCTCCAGGAGTTGATTTAGTGCTGGCTATAACAGTGCTGTGTCACCAGTCTCCAGGAGTTGATTTAGTGCTGGCTATAACAGTGCTGTGTCACCAGTCTCCAGGAGTTGATTTAGTGCTGGCTATAACAGTGCTGTATCACCAGTCTTCAGGAGTTGATTTAGGCTGGCTATAACAGTGCTGTGTCACCAGTCTCAGGAGTTGATTTAGTGCTGGCTATAACAGTGCTGTGTCACCAGTCTCCAGGAGTTGATTTAGTGCTGGCTATAACAGTGCTGTGTCACCAGTCTCCAGGAGTTTATTTAGTGCTGGCTATAACAGTGCTGTGTCACCAGTCACCAGGAGTTGATTTAGTGCTGGCTATAACGGTGCTGTGTTCTGTGGGCTGGCAGCCATTATCACTGACTCACATGGAGCCCTACACACACACGTCAGCGTGCCTGGTAACCATGGCATAACCCACTCAGAGCACACCATGCACGCAGCCTTAGATCAGACGCGGTGACACCTGAAGCACACGCACACAGACACATACACACATACACACACAGAGATCATGGCTTCAGCCTTCAGCAGGTGTGTAGAGTGCCCTACAAACCCCCTCCTCCTGTTCTGAGCTGCACCTTCCCCGTCTGGCTAATGAGAGACCCAGCCTGGCTCTGGGCTGACACACTGTGTAGTAGACAGACATAGACACACTGCTTCACAGATACACACACCAGCATGCACCCACACCACTGCTGTCCACTTATTAGTAACCAGCCCTTCAATGTCAATGTGAGCTCTCAAGGACTGTGGCACTGAGAGAGACTGGGGCCATGCAGAGCAGAGAGGAGGAGAGGAGTAGAGGACATGAATGCATTCCCGACAGACCACAGGAACTACAGGTTCATCTACCTACACAATACCTCAGACTGGGTGGTTTGGGGGTTGTCAGGATAGAGAATAGCCTACCTGTTGTTTCACCACATTAGATGGAAAATAAAGGAGGAAAGGATTAATACTTGGCTCTAAAGGAGAAAGAGAGTGAGAGAGTGAGAGAGAGAGAGAGAGAGAGAGAGAGAGAGAGAGAGAGAGAGAGAGAGAGAGAGAGAGAGAAAGGGGGAGAGAGAGATAGAGAGAAGGGGTAGAGAGAGGCAGGGGGAGAGACAGAGATGGGGGTGAGAGAGTGGGGGTGATAGAGAACGGGGGAGAGACAGGGGGTGAGAAAGAGATGTGGGTACTTGAGGGAAGGGGAATGGAAGGAAGAGGCTGGGTCTGTAATACAGTAACTGGGTCTGGCCTATGGCAGCCATACACTCCATCAGCTAACATGCTCAGACTCGGAAATATACACTAACACACACGCACCACTTAGAGCATAAACACACACGTCACAAATGGCATAACCCACTCAGAGCACACACACACGCTGGTTAGATGCACACGTGGTATGAACACACACATGAGCTCACTGACCCACAACATTCACCATCAGTCCACAGATACTGTATTCTTCACTTGATTTATCCATCTGAGGAACAGGTGAGAGACAACCAGAGGGAGCTGACAAATCTACTGCATCGACTGTATTCAGAGGCTCTCCTCTGAGATCGAGGAAACACACATCACACATATTCAACACACACACACACACACACACACACACACAGAGCTAGAGGAGAGTCTAGTGGTTCAGAGATCTGTCTGCCAGGATGGCTTTACATTGCTGAATGGAGTCAAAGCTTGGGGAGCTGTGTGTGTGTGTGTGTGTGTGTGTGTGTGTGTGTGGAGCAAGTGTGCGCCTAATTTGAAAAATGCTGTTTACTGTATCTAGGTTTGTGTGTGCACTTCTTATTCCAGAAAGTGGCCCGTTTTTAATATATTTCATATAAAGGCTGTGAAATGATCTGTGGATATCAGTTGATGATGTGTGTTGGATATCTTTTGTCAAATGTGTTGGCGTGTGTGTGTGTGTGTGGTGTGTATGCCTGAGGGCATGTTTGTACAACCCAGTGTGTGTGCACAGCAGGGTTCTTGCAGTGTGAGGAACAGGTGAGAGACAACCAGAGGGAGCTGACAAATCTACTGCATCGACTGTACTCAGAGGCTCTCTGAGATCGAGGAAACACACATCACACATATTCAACTTCCACAGTTACAAATGAAAAGAAATACGTTGCAGATAACTCAGTGCTCTATGCTGACCTTTTTTTTACAAGGAGCAAGTGTGCGCCTAATTTGAAAAATGTATGCGCACACCAAGAAATGTAGGAGCACAACGCACCATTTTTGAGGTAATAACGCTCCAGTGCTTAATTTTTCTAGGTGCACTGGTGCTCCTAAATTAAAATTCCAGGTCGAATAGCAAATATAATAGCAAATATTTAGGCACATATGCTAGTAAAATGGTCACACTGTACAGCCCTGTAATCGGGACCATATCTAGAAACAACAGTGTTTATGAGTTTCTTTGTGTTTATCAGGGAGCACTGAAAGCCATATCCCTGTTTTCTGCCCTCACTCACCCCTATGTTTACTGCAGGGCAGGCATTGACCGACTGACTGTGGCATAGCCCTGCATAGTTTAACCTCCTAGATTTCCCCCCGCCATGGCTGACCGCCTGGGTGAAGCGTTAGCCTTAGCATAGCGGTAGCCTCCTAGCCTTTCCCCCCTCCTTGGCCAATAACCCAGCCTCTCTGGCTGACTGCCTGTGCCGTAGCATTAAGGCTTGGGAGACTTCATGCAGCCTAGCGAATCGGAGCGCACCGCAGTGTTGCAATTACATTTTTCCATCTTCTTCTTTCTGTGGTTTTCCAGTAGACTAAAGGCTATGTTGCATATTGGTGCCTTTTGCAGGTTGGATTGGTCACTTATACACCTAGATGCTATCCCCCAAAACCCACCACCCCATCCGACTACTTTGTCCCTAAACGATCCTACACCAGACTAGACGCTGGGAGGAAGGAACCCCTTCTCTCAAAAGGTCCTGTATAAGTGACCACTCCAACATGCAAAAGGCACCAATATGCAACATAGCGTTTCTTTCAAAACTTCCTGTAGATCTTCTGCACTAAAATCTCTCACACCCAAATATTTGTCTGCTGCTGCAACTGCCACATCTGTCTTCTGTGGTTTCCACTCC